>NC_053402.1:20214555-20312055 GCF_016859285.1 Xiphias gladius | reverse complement strand
CTGCTGCTGCTGCTGGGGCTTTCCCCCCAGGTCGGTCGGATAGTCCCGGAGAGTGCTGCTCCCACCGCACTCTGTCAGAGGCCCTTCCCGCTTCTGCTCCCCGTGCACCAGGTACGGCCCCTGCGGCGAGCCACAGCCATGCCCCACGAAAACCATGCAGAGACACAAACGGCAGAGCAAAACCGACCTGTCAGTCGTTAGTCAGCAGGAGTAGCAGGCAGGTTACACGGCAAAGGACTTAGATGTTCCAGCTGAAGAACCTGTGATACTGAAAGCATTAGTGTTCATGAGCGACATCAATCTTGATCATTAATCTAACACACACGCACACACACATTCCAAGTTTGAACACACACACACTAAGACTTCCACAGAACCAACACATACAGTAATAACACAGTTAGTCAAACAGATTAGTCCCACCGCGTTTTACCAACCTGCAAACTCAAACGCCCCCAAAGCAGTTAACCAACAAGCAGACTTTAATATCTACCACCACAGCAGTGCCACCTGCTGGCTGACTGAACTCATGGCAGAAAACAAAAAAAAAAAAAAAAAAAGGCATGTCACATGTGACTACTGAGTGATTACGTAATTAATTTAACTCTGCACCACCAGATGTTTATACTGACAGACAGAGCTCAATATATTTAATCATTTTATGCAAATGGAAAAATACAAACGAATTTGTTGGATTATTTTTGATGCCAATACAATAACAGCCTTAAAAAAAAAATATAGTAGGAGAGGTTTTCAGCCATCCGGTGCAATTCTTGTCACTTCATTGCCATGATGTTAAAGACGTAAACATCTTTGACAATATGAAACTCAACATAACTGAGTAGGGAGCCGTTAATAAGCCGGGAGTCGAGACAGATCTGATTAGTATTTTGCTGTTAAAATGATTATAAAACCAGAACAGATTAAACTGGATCGAGTGTTAGCAACAGCCTCCGCCAAACTAAGCGTTTCTGTTTGAAGAGGCGGACATGACTTGCTGTTTTCAGGGGCGGTACCATGGCAACACGGAGGAGGACAGCCGACTGGATTCAGCCTCCCGAAGAAGAAAAAGTGCTGGGGAAAGGTGGCCGCAGAGCTACGGAGGGCAGGGTGGGGGCAGCAGATATCATTATACTCTTCATTACGGTGAAACGGAGGGGGCCCCCGGGGGCGGAGGTGCCTTATCGGTTATTCTCGAAGTCCATTAGGGTTTGAGTTGAGCTGCTCGCGCAGTTTTAACGGCGCAGGGAAAGAAATGCTGACCTGCTAAAATAAAGACTAAGCCATTTTACTCATAGGTGTTGTTAAACTAGCTGTTCTAGATGTGGGAAACTGGCTCCTTATCAAGCTTGTTTGTGTGGCAATGTGTCAATTCTTGCATAGGTGTAAGTTTGTGTGAATGTGCATCTGTGTTGTGTTTCTATATACAGCATAAACAGGGGTTGAATGCACCCCTCCTTCAGGGGAAAGAGAACCGGCTGCTGGGTTTGGGTTGAGGTTGAGTCACCGGAGTCCCCCCCTTTTCTCCGCTGGACTTCAGAGAGCGTGTTCCTCCTCTTTCCCCTCACTTGCTACGGCACCGTCCATGTCAGGCCACAGATCCAAATTTCTGCGCAGGGAGGTGAGCACCTGTACCTGAAGGTTGGAGACGGGTTCAGGGGAGGCGGCCAGGGCTGCCGTGGCCATGGTACGGTTGAGCAGAGGGTTGGGAGGGTTGCTGCTTGGGGGGTGTGTCGCCTTCCAGTAGGCCTCCAGGTAGTCAGCCAGGTGTTCGCAGGCGTCCTCCAGCTGGTTCTCGTCCAGGATGATGTCAAACAATTCCTGCAGGAAAATAAAGCAGCTCTTTGTTGGTTGCACAGAACCAAAATGGAATTGCTTTCTTGTTTTAACCCCAACTCTAGGAACTGATAGTTCTTTTATCGCAAAATCAATGGTTTACAAACCAAAACTCACAGGTGGGCACTGAGCCAACTTGTCTGCTGCCACCATCTGCACATTTAGGTGTTTAGCCTGGGACTTCCCCCTGGATTTAATGAGTCTCTGGAGGACCTGCAGGGATATAACAGCACCTTGTCAACTGAAACAAAATTTACTCGTGTTAATGTACACGCCCACTGCTACGCAGTCGCACGCCGTCAGAATTTTAATCACGACTATGGGAAGAAAGAGGGAAAATACAGTATCACTAGTAGTGCCACGGAGCAAAGTTTTTCCATGTTTGTTTTTAGCATGCCTAGCACGGGGACACGGACGGTGGGATTCACATCCTACAGCTGTTTTGAGGCTATTCCACCGCTAGACACACAAATGTAGCAATGCACCCACAATAGCAGTGAAGAAGAGTGATACTTCTACGCACACTATGGATGTAAAACGTTGTGATTTAAAAGTGAATTTCATGAGGAGGGAAATCCATAGAGCACATCTGTCAGGTGTTGAGGAAACGCACGAGTTTTGGCAGGGAGCACTGAATGTAGACATAACAGGACACCTTGGAGGCCGTCTGCTGCCATACCTTAGGTGAGGCTATCTTGATATAGACAATGATGGGAGCGAGGGAGGTCTTGGCCAGCTGAGAGGGGTGGTTGATGGTGTCTGCATCCAGAGCGACCAGCTGGAGAGTGCGGGCCAGCTCAAAGATACGCTCAATCTCGCTCTGTACCTCTGCTGAAGGCCCGGGAAACAGATAAGACATGTTAATACAACAAGACGGTGAAACCATTATCTAAACTACTTCTCCCTTTGAGGAGATACAGCACTGTATATCAGCCATACTTCCTTTACCTTGTGCACAAGTACATAACCGACATGTTAGCACTTAATCATGCATGTCGAAGTTTTAGAGAAAACACTTCCAAGCATATGAATTAGATCGGATCACAGTTAAAGTTCCATTTATGCACAGCTAAATGGAGCAGTGCAGCATCCTCATTCTGTTGCCACCTCCTGACATTTAGCATATCCTTATGTGCTTCTAGGATTTTGTATTTCAAAGTTGCGAAGGAAGGAGGCACTTAAGAATGAGATGCCTGTGGCACTTGGAGGAACTAATAATAAAAAGGTCACAATTTTTCACCATGTAAATAAAACAGAAAAGAAAACACCCTCATCAACAAACAAATGAGGTGGAACATTAGTTTTTGTTAGCGCTACTAAGCACAGCAGAAATTATTCTATCAGGTGAGCCACTCAAGTCTGAGGACTGCTTGGGCGTTTTGTTTTCATTGTTCCTCAACAGCCAATATGAGCTTGTTTTTTAGCAATCCAAGCACAGTTGTGTTTTTATCAGCCTCCTGACGTGCGAGGAGAGAGAGAGAGAGAGAGATTAAAACTGAAAACCAGAATGTTCCCCGCCTGTCTGGTCAAACCTCAGCGCATCCGAGGTGCGTGTGCTGCCAACCCGGCAGCAGAGAGAGATAACGGGGGCAAGGCAATCTACAGAGAAACAGGGCCTGCACACATTTCAGCAGCCACCAGAGGGCTGAAGAATAGAGAATTAGTGCTGGGGGCGAACAAGAAGGCCTCCGCAGAGTGATAACAAACGTGAACTTTAACTCATATAAAGAAATAGCAGGCAAGCTTCCCATTAACCTCAACAAAGACTCGGACTTTTTCAAATTTGGATTTGACTGCAGAGAGAAACTTGCGCGGCCACCATGACTGGACTGAGTTTATGAGGCGAGGTCCAGCTTCTATAGAGGCTATCCCTGGGTATGACTGCACACATGCAGCATAGGGATAGCTCTGTAGGTCACGGCGTGGAGCAGCACGGAAAGTGCTGGCTTCCTCTCTGCTCATTCCCGCTCACGGTTGCAGAGCGGCTACCAGCCGACCTGCTGCCCTCCCACGGATCTGTTCCCCGCTTTGGTTTTGTAATTCTTTTCTTTGTGATAGAGACTACAGGCTGTCACACAGAGGTATGAGGAACAGAAAAACTGACAGGCAAGCAGACAGGCAGACAAAAAAAAAAATGTATGAGCAGATGATGAATATAGTGAGAAGAAAAGGGGAGGGAGGAAGGAGAGAGGCTTCATTGTTTTGTTGGAAGGAGAGCATACGTACCCAGTACGTCTGAATCAAAAGAGGGTGGAGGAAGAAGATGGGTGGTGGGAGAGAAAGGGGGAGGATGGGCAAAGGGCAGAAAAGACAGGATGAAGAGAGAGAGGAGGCCAGATCAGACTCAGGCAGTGAGAGCTGGTATAAAAAGGGAAAAACTTGACACTTTCAGGTCATCGGGTGAAGTACAATGATGCCTAAAGTACACGCTCTGTCCATCTTTATCGCCTCTAACGTGGAATGTCAGGGTTGTAGAAATTACAGAACGGATATTTTGAAAAACCAGTTTCCCATAATCAAAGAAGCCCTCGTATTCATCACATACAAACTGTAAAGTGAACTCATAAGTTATCGCAAGGACTTAAAGAGTTCCTAAGCACCACCCTGAAAATCTTGCTTTTCCTGACCTCCAGTGGTTTGACTCGTCACTTTACTGCCGTGATGTACATCACTGTTGGCTGCAGCTACAGGTGCAAATAAAGCACAGCTCTGGCCACACCCAACCACAGCCATTAGTGATGCTCGGCGTTTTATCGGAGGTAGTGTCCAAATTACAAAATATTTACGTGCTTCTTTCCAAGAGCCTCATCTCCTGCAGGAATGTGAAAATGCAATTTTACTGCTCATAGGTAGTTTTACAGGTTAATGGCAGATGTGTCTGAGCCACATCTGCAAACCAAGCTGCCAATAAAAGGACATTAGAGAAAATAGATCTGGTGATGTTCTGTGTTTTTTTTCTTATCGTCAACGAACCAAATATCGTTCGGACTAATAGTACTCATAGTCTTTGTAGCCAAAGCCTGATATATCTTATTCCTCTGTAACGTACACCAAAAACTATTAATAACACATCAAGGAGCTACACTGTTGATGCAATGGACACGGCCACTGTAGTTTATTTTGAGTCGGTCCCATATACGGTACAACATCCAGCTGCTGTGATTACTCAGAACATGTGCATTAATCCGCAGGTAGAAAAGCACTCAAAGTAATATAGATATGAAACACAGAGTGAAAGATGTTCAGCAACATGACATAATGAACAGAAATGTTTTCCAACTGCCTGATCTCCACTGTAATGTTCTCAAAATAACAAAATAAGATTTTAACTCTTGTCCCTTGCCTGAATGGAACTGAAATATGTTGTCTTACCCAGGCTGGAGCGGGTACTGGAGCGCTCAATGATGGTGTGTTTGCTGGGGTTGTTGAGGACCGAGCGCTTGGCCAGGGAGATGTCCGCCGTCACCCGTGTGATGGATATCCTGTAACAGTGACACGGTGGTCCAGTTGTTACTGGGACAGTGAAGGGAAAACACTTTTAAACCGGGGCGCTACGGAACCGCATTCTCACCTGCCCTCAAATTTGTGCTTCAGAAAGTCAAAGAGCGCTTTCTGCATCATGTCTGTCACCTGGAGATGAAAACATCAAGCATGAGACAACATACAATGGAGGTGAAATTAGGTGTAAAACAGGCGCATGCTGCTAATTTTTCCTCTCACCTCGTAGCCTTTGAGCGACGGCCCGACTAGGATGATGGGTCTCATGGAGGGGACCACGTCGTAGGGGGGGACGTGCTCCATCTGAGCAAGGAAATGACAGCACCGACGCAGCACTTAGTTACACTGCCCTGTTGTGCTTGAGCGTACGCTTTGCAGAGTTCCAAAAAGCTCACACAGATCTACAGTCACGGTTACACTCGCACATGAATCGACATTAACGCAACACAAAAAGTCTGCTTCACCCCTCTGAGCGGTCAGATTGATGGATGGTGAGTTTTGGACACTGGAGCCCATGTGTTCTATTGACCGCCTATGAATGTTCAGAGGCAGGGATCAATTTGTCACTGAAAGCACTCCCTGCTATTTCTTATTCTGCAGTCTCACATAATTAAAGTGTCCATAATTAAACCAGACGCCGGGTACGTCGGGAGAGCTCTTGTGACTGTGCTGTGGCTCTAACACGAGCATCATACCTCACACGTTTCTCTTTTTGTTATGCATCAGCACTTCGGGGAAATTGACAAGTTTTTATTGCTAGTAATTGCTGCAATGTGACATCTACAGTAAAAACTAACTTTTTACATTTGTGCTTCAACTTTCCGCTACTCTAAGAAATTCCTTAATCTAAAATGTATCCATTTTTGCGGGAAATCTAAAATAAACATAATTTTTCTAAATTTTTCAATGCACAAATCTCTGTCACAGCTTTATTTAAGCCATTTACACTTAAAACTGAAGAGAAAAAAAATGAAATATTTAAAATCTCATTAAAATCTCATTTTCACCTGGATTTTTGCATGATTTATTTTCTTCATCAAATTTTCTGCAGTTTGCAATAATCAAAATAAACAGGGATATGTTTCTGGGTTTTTAAAAGATAAAAACTGAATATAAACAGCCCTTTAAATACATTACTGTAGCCTGTGGCTTTCCTTAAGCCATTTACACTAAAAATGGAGAACCCTATAACTGACATGGAGACCTATACAGACCACCCACACAGAAACACCATCCATACTGTACATATTGAACATAAACGTTGGGCTCGTCTGTACATTATGAATCATGAAAGGCATGACTCATCTATACGGACTCCATAAGCATCTGTCCTCTTTAGAAGCCAACCGTTTTTTTCCACTGAGACTGGGGTGAAAACGGTCACTCTGACAACAGAGAAATTGGATGTTTAAAAAAATAATTTTGTCCTTTTTAGATCTGTATTCCATGCACGCCCCGTCCTCTGTGTGAGCTGTGCAGCTCTTCAGGCGGGTTATATAGTGCTAGAGTGCCCCGCTCAACTACATTACATTACATAAAGCGGAGCAACGGAAGCTCATTTCACCTCATTTGTATTCACCGAAGCTAAAAATACATATTTTAAAAGTTTCCAAATGGCTCTTGTCTCTAAAGGGGGCAGAGCTGGAGCACCTAACGTAACGATAGTTTTCGTTGGTCTCGGATAACATGAGCACTGTGCACAATTTAGTGCGGTGGATAACAGGAAGGATGGTGTACATAACATAGTGCTGGATGTTAATTCTGTGTTACAATCTGTTGTCTGTCTGTAGAGTCATGTTGTTACAAAACACTAACGTCAAGATATTGGGGCTCACAACTGCGAGTTTTACAGTAAAAGAAAGAGAAGTTGCATTTTCAAAAATACTGTAAAAGAATTTCTTATGAAAATGAAGGATTTTGTTTCAGGTAAATATTAAAATCTAAATGGAAGGACCATGGGTTTAACTTTTAAACCTGATTTTAAATTAGTATCTTTAACATATCATTATCTAGATAATGCTGCGGAAGTTCTCTCAGAACAAATTTTGTCTGATCCCGGATTACGGTTTATTGTCTCTCTATAAAATCATATCGTTACAAAATATGAATGCTTAGATATTTTGTTTCACAGTTGCCTTGCTTGCATTAAATGATTGATTAAATTTATTAAAACAGATTTACAATACTTACTTTCCACCAGGTAAATACTAAAAAAAAAAATGTCTCAATGGGATAAACATGAGTGGAATTTGGAACGTAATGTTGAATACTTTAAGAAATATCTTTAACATATTATTATTGACATAATGTTTTGATAATTATTGGAATAAAAACTGTGTCCATATCTGTGTCCTTTGCTCTGCAGTCTTAATCCTTAACGTGTGATTCAAATTGCACTGAAAAGCATTTAAAAAAAAACCCCAGTGGATTGTTGGTTACTGTCACTCAAATCAGCCATTATAAATGGACATGAAAGCATGTCAGGATTCATTACTGTTACGCTCTGACTGAAAGCGCCTAGGATGGAGCAGCACCTGCACCTGCACACTGACAGCTGCGATTCAAGATCTGGGAAAATGACAAAGGTCTCATCATGATTTACAAATGATCCCGTCATTACTTTTGTTTTAACGTGTCCATGGAAGCATGAACATGTACTGTAAGAGGTTTCTTCAGACTGACTTCTTTCCACCACAAGATACCACAAGAAAGAAAACGTGAGACAGAGGAAGAGGACACAGAGTAAAGAGTTGAAATGTTAGAGGTTAGTCTTGAGAACAAACAACACTCACCGACTTCTGTTTCTGTTTAGCTGGGCCACCTAAATTATCATTCCACATAAAAGCCAGAAGAGACAAAAAAAAGCACAAAACACAAGAGCACATTTAGTTATTGATAGGTTAGGATTGCGGATTGGGGGGGGGGGGGAACTCCACTGTGGCTTCATTTTAAAATAGATTCAGACTGATATGCAGCAGCAGCCATTTCAGAGTCTATCGTTAGTTCAACGTCTCTCCCACCGGACAAGCACAGCAACAAACATCAAAACATATCTCAGCGTAACCATCACGACCGTGCACGAGGGGCCAAACAATGTTAGATTTGGGAGCTACAGTAGCAGCGGGGACGGTTCAGTTGAGAGTTAGTGAGAGGTGGAGAGGCGAAGGAGAGATTAGACCTGACCACATCCTGGAAGAGTAGGGGGACAAATGCGGGAGGGAAGACGAGGGGAGGCTGGCAGGGTGAGCGAGTTGTCCTGAACCCCTAATGTTACCTTCTTAAAGAAGGGCAGTCGGTGGGTGTTGGCCTGAGGGGATGTTACGCTGCCTGACATGCCCTTGGAGGAGCGAGGGTCACCCTGGGACTCAGGGGGCTCCTCAGCATCCAGGTCGAGGGGGTCAACGTCAAAGGTCACAGTGGACATGTCCACGTGAGCTGATGAGGAATGAGGGCAGGCGGTGCAGAGAGAAGGACAAGAGGACAACAGAAAAAGGAAGAAGTGGAGGAGGAGAGAGAGGAGGGACCAAGACAAGGTGAAGTCAAAGAGGATGAGGGTTGAAAAGATAACAGAGGAGAAAAAGGAATCAAAAGGGGTAGGATAAATAGAAGGAAGAATGTGAGATGCATTCAGAAAGAGGCATGGAGGAAATTGCAAGAGATGGCACACACAAATATTGAAAAAGGAGATGCAGTATGGTTTAAACTGATAATATTGACAAGAGTTTAAAAAAAGAACACATTAGATTACCATGAAGCAAGGCACAGGTGTGGGGTATAATAATGTGAACAGCAGAGGAGAAGGTGAATTCAGTTTGACAAGAAAGCATTCAAACTTAACGGACAGATGTGAAAGAACTGGGTAAAGGAGTGGCTGCAGAGGAAACTGGAAGACAGTACGAGATGGGAAAGAAGGAATCACGCTGGGGGGGGGGGGCTGTGGCTGGGAGTAAAGGGCGCATCAGGATTATTGTCGGCGATGCAGGTGTGGTTGGTATGGGGAGGGTGGGCAGGGCTGGCGGGTTACTTGTTTTGGACATTTAAGAAATTACTTTTTTTTTTTTTTTTTGCCAAGAGTTAGATGAGAAGATTAACACCACTTTGACTGTATGGTGAATATGTAGCTGGAGCCAGCAGTAGGTTAGCATATCTTAGCACATAGACTCGAAAAGGGAGTAAACAGTTTCCTTTGGTTCTGTCCAGTGGTAACAAAATCTTCCTACAAAAACCTCTAAACCTCACTAAATAACACGTTATATCTCGTCTGTTTAATCTGTAAAAACCAAAAAAAAAACAACAGTCCAGCACATAATGCCCTGTGAAACGCCAAACCGTTGGTTTTACATTTCAGTTTTTGTACAGATTCAACAAGGATAGATACAATATGTTAATTGGTGAGCTTTAAAGTGGCTGGTAGGCAGAGCTTGTTACCGATTGACAGAGCCAGGCTAGCAGTTTCCCTTTGTTTTCAGTCTTTGTGCTAAGCTAAGCTAAGCGGCTGTCGGCTCTAGCTTCATATTTAATGGACAGATGTGAGATCGGTAACGATCTACTCAGCTAACTCCCTCACCCGGAGATAAGTAAGTGTATTTCTCCAAATGTCAACCTTTTGCTTTTAGTCACGTCAGCCACTTAGAACTAGGTGTATTAGACGTGGTTTCTATTATACAAGTATTAAGCTCAATTCAGTGGCTCTATTTGATTAACAAAAAAACCCTTCAGGTCAATCAGAGTTGTTTATTTTAGCACTTCCCTCTCTCCTGCTGTCTCTCTGGATATCGAGCAGCCGTTCTGTGTCGTCCCGGCGATGCGCACACAAGCCAGACATACTTATCAAGTTTAATGAGTGCGGTCCATTCTCGGCTCTATTTCAGTCGCGTCCTGTGTGCTAATGACAGACCTCCTAAGACCTCTCCCACTTCACACGGCAAGCCACCGAGACGCGCCGTGATTCATCATCATGCCTGACTAACTAGCCAATTAAAATCTTCATCCAAATATCAGACGCCCGTCTCATCTCGCTCTCTCTCTCTCTCTCGCTCTCGCTCTCGCTCACTCAGGGTCAGGATTGCACTCGCGCCCACACAAACACACACACACACACACACACACACACACACACACACACACACACACACACACACACACACACCCTGTGACCTCACCTGTGCCAGGTGGGGTGGGCCTGCGGGTTCCCGTGGCAACGTCCAGACTTGAGCTTCCTCCAGATTTACTGTAATGGGCAAAACGGACACAGATTATTACTTGGTGGAACTGAGATATAGTACCGTCACAATACCGAATACATGGTGCTCGTTATCTTCAACTTTTTACCAATTTTTTACCTAAATAAATAACACTTTTTGTTGTTTAAACCGATCTTCCCTATAATTAATGCCACGAACAAGCAATTGTTAGGTTTCCTTCTGCATGAGGACAATTATCATCACAATTTGTAGTAAACACGGTGCTGTTGTGACCTTCTGGTAATAAAAAGTGAAGAGAAAAAATTGGGGAAAAGCACGAACCAGCTTCCGATAATGTGCAGAAGTTCATCTAAGTAGTTCAGAAAAAAAGAAAATAAATAAATAAATCAGTACATGAAATGCTTGAACTGCAAAATTTATATTAAAACCTGACCTCCATGATTACTGTACTACTGACACGGCGACCACAGAGACGTACATGCTATAGTGTGTATAGTGTGTAGTGGAATACAGTGACTCACTGCAGTGCTTTTGACTATTTCAGGATGTTTTACATTGCCTGGTGGGTGAAGTGTGACTCAGGTCTGACCTGTTTTAAAAAGTGGGGTTGCCGTTTGTGCCGCCGATGCTGTAGATTCAGAGGGGTTTTTTCATGGTTACCTGGAGCTGAGTCGGTTCTGTCTCATCCTTTGCTCCTGCAGCAGACGGGTGTTCTCCAGTTTGACCGGGCTGGGGATGAAGCCCACCTCACAGCCTTCCTTCACCAGACGCCCGATCCACCAGTCGTTGTTGTACTTCTGCATACAGAGCAGAGAGCCAGACACGAGTAACCAATGATGCACAGGCCTGTTCCTGCTCACACGCATCACCATTTAGCGGGCAACCAGCGCCTCTAGATGTGGCGTCAAAAAAAAGGCCGCTACAAATTATACAAAAATGACATACTCTCCAGAAAGTGAAAAGTGCATTTTATGTTATTAAGTCTTTTGTCATTTAGGTACTATTGTTTTTATTCTCTTAATGCTTTAGAGTACAATATTTATACACAATAATTACACTATAAGACAGCACAGAGTACAAAAGCTCGTCACTTCCAAAGTGCATTATGGCAAGTTGATTTTTGTATTCCTAACATTCATGCCTACAACAGTACATTCATATACACTAACTGACCAAAATCATTGGGGAATATTAGGAAAATTAGAGAGCTAATTTTTTTTTTTGGTTTTTATTTTTTTTTTTTAAACCTTTGCCTTCTAAATTTGGATCATCAAATTCTCCCCGCACTGCAGCTCTTGTTGCTGCTAACTCCTACCAAAGGCCTGGCTAAGGTTTAGGTGGAAGGAGAAAGTAGAGCGAGCTGCAAGAAAAAACACGATCCCTCACTGGCTTCCCAGCCACCATCGCTGGCAGTTGTTTGAAAGGGGCCAAGCCTACAGCCGTACTTTAGGCCTTTTTTTTTGGCCTTTTTCCCCCTCTAAACCATTCAGGTGCCTCACACAGACCTAAGATCATTTACCTTTAGTTCAGGCTAAATAGGCACAAATTTATATTCAAAACTACAAAAGCTACAATGTACATTTGTAGATCAAACGTATGCATCAGTTTGGTCTTCTACTATGTGAAAAAATGTTCTGTACAGAACAAAGTGTACTCTGCCTGAACCTCTATTTTTAAGTGTGTATTGTATTTGAGTGTAAGAGCTTAATTGAGTTTCTGGGAAGTTCAAACCTCTTTAATGTGCAAGAAGTCTTTCGCTTCAAAGGATATGGCCATTCCCTGCACAGGAACGTCGTCACTGGGGCCGGGGTTGTAACCGACATTTGTCCGCACAGCAAACGCCACTGGTTTGGTCTGAAGCAGTGATGGAGAAGACAGCTATCAGTGAGCAGATGGCAACTCGTCAAAAACATCAGACCGAGCTGCTGACCTCACACCGTCCTCCGTCTTCATCGGTGTCACCTTGACACCGATGAGGAGGTTTACCAGGGACAAGACACTAGACACTGATGTGAAGATTATGCATCAATAATTTCCATTAAACCAACACTCGCCACGACAGTTTTTCTCTGACCTTTGCTTTCTCGAGTGTGGCGAGTGCCTGTCTGTCGGCTTCCTTCCTCAGAGCCTCCGGGTCCTCCTCCAGGGACACGTCGGAGTCCGACGGCCGGCTGGTGTAGGAGTCTGCAGAGCCCTGAAGTGCACATTGAGATTACGCACATGAATCAACCCTTGGAGGGAAAAAAAACAGGCAGACTAGACAACTTGGAATTGCAGGATGAACTCAGTGGTGTCTGGGTATATGTTTGAATGTCTGATATCTAAGCTGAAAACCTGTTTGTTCCTCTCTAGGCATTCCCGATGTTCTCCTGTTCCTTTTTTGTCTTGTTTCATATGAACTCTTCTTGACTATGGCTCAGCCTTTGAAAGCTGTTTGTGGTCACAATGTCAAAGCTGTCCCGATGAAGCGCACCTACATAAAAACACAAGAGGGGCCTTGGCCTTCATGCTGCATGAAAGCTGACTCTGTTTAATCTGAGGTGGAGAGGATGCATAAGAACAGGTCGGCATTTCCACTGGCGCTTCGGTGAGGCTGAGGTGTTGAATCTTTTAGCACAGGTACAACAGATTCGGTGTGTGGGCGTGTCAAGTAGTGACAGATAGAGCTACAGAGAAAAAAAAAAAAATGGCCCAAGGACTGTTTATAATATTAGCAAGGATATAAATTTCTCATGAAGTGGCTACAGTTTCCAACACATCCACCACTCTTGAACGGTAACTCGACTCTCTCCTGCTGACCCTCATTCAGACACCCATACCAAAATAAAAAACCCGAGCCCCGTGTGAGCCTGCGGCGTCGGCCCACTGTGCCGTTCAGCAGAGCGCTGTAGTGATGGAGGCAGCCTGAACTTCAGAAGTGTTTGAGTGTTCAATTTTATATAACAATCCCACTTGCTCGCTGTTTTTTTTTTGTTTTTTTTTCCAGCTGACAGGCTGCCTGTCGCTTTGTAGGAGGTGCTGACAAGAATGCGGACAGCTGAATGCGCCAGGCAGAAGAAGTGAGTCACTAGGTGTGGGCTTTTAAAATAGAGGTGAGAATGCGCAACGATGACATACACTCTATGTAACGATGATGAAAAATTCCCTGAACATGTGTAGTCAGACAATACACTCAGTGAGTACAATGACAAATATCTCTGGACTAGGGCTGGGTATTTTTTGAAATTGACTTCAGTATTGGTGCCAATATGATACCGCAGTTTCCGTATTGATATCAAAACAACAAATTTTTTTAAAATTCTTAGTTTTCTGAATATAAACATGTTTTAAAAAAAAAATTCATTTCATAAAATATGCCAAAGTGCTCAATACATGAGTGATAAATGAAAATTTTTTGCCTAATAAAAATAGTGTTTGAAAGGTTTTCTCCGATTTAGACGAGGAAACTGTCAGTGCTACGAAAACATTTGGGTCAGCACCCAAAAAGTATTAAGGTTTGAAACTTGGCCGAAAACTGAATTATTGGTTTTTCTGTGTTTGAATTGTTTTTCATGTTAATTTTTGCTATTTGAAAAGTTTTGAAGAAATCCTTGTTGTTTTGGTCTGGTTGTTGTTGTTTCCAGTCCTACAGGCCTAGTAGTCACTGTAAATGGGAACTCCAAAGATTTTACACATCATAGTCTGTTTACAGGTCTTGGGGAGCACTACTGCATATGTGATAAAAGAAGATGTATGAAACCTTTTGTGGCTCCAGAGAGAGCAGCAATAAATCTAATAAACTGCCTTCAGTGATATCACTGGAGGCAGTTTGGAGGCAGTTGGGGCTTGAGGACTAAAAGTATGAAAATGAAAAAAAAAAAAAAAAATCTGTTGGTGTGGAGTGAGTGGGAAGGAGTGAGGTTACCAGGCCTCTCTAGCCCGCTCATGATCTCTGCTTGAGGCCAACGGCTCCAAGCCACAGTATGTGCTGCCAGCATAACACACCTGAATCACTGAGCTAACTGTCAGCCGCGGGGTTGTATTGTGGGTAATGAACGTGCCGGGTTTTTACAGGAACAAAGAGTGCGTGGAATAAAACAGACTATGGATCTGGTTCTGCCGCATCAATCTTTATCTTTAAAAAAAAAACAAACAAAAAACAAAAAACTGTACATTGTGAGTCCAACTTTTACTTTTTCGAGTAGTAAGATTTGATACTCAGCCCTACTCTGGCTTCTTACTGCCGACTTGCCGTCATTTGATTGCGTTGTGTTTTTTTATTTGTTAGCAGTTCTTATTTAAAGATGAAAACAAAGTGTGAGCTGTCCCGGTGTCCTCGTAGTTAAGAAGCATATCATACTAGTGCTGTGCCCCCGGTTCGATTCTGCCCGTGGACCTTTGCTGCGGATCACATCCCCCTCTCTCCCCATGTTTCCTGTTTGTATTTCAACTGTGAGCATTGAACAACGGCTAAATGCCACACCATGTTTCCTTTTTCAAACAAAAGGCGAAAACAAATCAAAAGAACAGTAACTGGTTGCAGTCCTCAAACACAGACCTTTTTCAAGAACGAGGGGAAGAGAACTCTTTTGAAGAGAACAAACACCTGAGTTGACCCGAAGGTCCAAATATGCCCAGAGAGAAACACTGGCAGTGTGAAAGAGTGAAGAATCTGTGTGGTTGTCAGTGTTTGCATGCGCCATTATGCGTGATTAACGCTCCTCTACGCCTTTGATTACGATCCCTGCGTCTCCGTATAATTTGAAATGAAAAGACAAGCACAAATGTTGATTCTAGCCCTGCCACCTGTCGCACTGAGGCATTCTGTGACTCGGTAACACGCCAAAACGTAGACAGTCCCTGTTGCCAAGGCGATGGCTTGCTACTCCTCGCGTCCTCAGGCATTCGCATACCATCCCCACTTCCTGTTTCATTTACTCAAAACTCACAATGCGATGCGCCCACATCCCAGTCAAGCAGGAGGAATGATCCTGTGAGCGGCATGCAGCATCTCATAGGGACAGTAACAGCCGCCCCCCCCCCCCCCTCCCACTTACCGTCTCGGAGTCATCTTCTGAACCGTACAGGTGCATCCCAACATTGAGCATCGAGTAAGTGAAGGTTAACAAACCTTGACGGGGAACCCACGGGGATGTTTTTTTTTTTTTTGTTTTTTTTTTTTTAGAGAAAAAACAAAGCCGAAAGGACGTCTGAAGCAAGTTGGGACCAACCCGCTCGGTGCAACAGGCCAGCGATGCAGTAAAATGTAGAGTGAGAGAGAGTGGGAGGGATAGGCGATGATTCTGTGCGTGTGTATATTTGTGTATGGACAAATGCTTGTATCTCTGAGTCATTCTTACAGTTGATTCACGTCACACACACGACCAGAAAAAAAAAAAAGAAAAAAAAAAAAAGAGGCAGGGAAAGAAGAGACTGAGAGGGATAGACAGATGTATGAACACAGACACAAAAGTCAATACTTCATAAAAGAAAAAAAAAAAAGGAAAAAAGAGGTGAATGTGGATCAGGCAACTAATCAATAACCTCTCCTCTAACATACTGATAGACTGAGAGAGCAACTGAACAAATTTACTCCACCTTTTCATTCCAACACTCTCTTTCCTTCCCTCTCTGGGTTGTGACTCTAATTTAGCTGCTTGCTTCACTTCACATACAGCTCCTGTTCAAAATAGCTACAGGCCACCTGATGGCAGAGCTGCTTTCCTATTGGCAGTGCCAGACTTGGAGACCCCCGCAGTTTCATAGTAACCATCTCTGCAGCTTATTACAGGCAGCCAGTTAGAGCTGCATCAGGAAGGAGATAGAAAGAAGATATGGTAATCAATAGTAAATAATATACCCAGAAGGGAAATCAGCGGTGGGGAAATTGCATAAAGGCTTTTCAACAGGTGATCAATGAAGTGTTTTCTCACACTTTGTGTGTCACAGCTGTGAGGCCACAGTCTGGTCTATAGGCTGGAGACTAACATGGCAATAACGACATCATGACAATTTGGGGAGTTTTTTTTTTTTAAGGGAAATATCCACATTTTTACTAACACAACTACCAGACTGAAAGTTTTCTACATTTAAGTGGTAAAATCCAAACTATACGGCACCGACACAGGCCACAGAAGGTAAAGAAAGGGTAGAACACAAGAAAGGTGCAAGAGGTAAGGCCCAGTAATTATCGTGAAAATGAGGCGACTGTGTTTCTCCTCCGTTCTCCGCAAAGTGGCTGCCACCATGATGAATTCACACCTGCTTAGCAATGATATTGAATAAATGGAGGTGAAAGGAGGAGAGCAACAGAGGGGGGGGGGGTAATGGAATAAGGAGCGAGGGTGGGATGGCAAAAGACAAGTGCATTGAATAATGAGGGTTGAAAAGAGTCACCCTGCAGCAAGGGAATGAGTTAACGTTGTTTCTTCTGATGCAGCGGTGCCTTTGTAAATAGTTTCAAGAAAAAGGGAAATTGGAAAAAAGGGAGATGTTGGAAGCGGTAAAGCAGATCTGCTTTTGGAATCTGCATAAGGCTTAGTAAAGACTGTACGTGTATTGATCTGGCATTAATATCGTACAAGTTCAATGCACGTTTGTCCCTTTTTATCATCTCTAGAAAACACAAGAAATGATCACCACTGTCTTCCTTGTGTCACACGACAGGGCAGAGGTCAAACACTTTAATCTGTTTCTGCCACGAACAACGGGAACATCGCAGCAGGTGTTCTCAGACTTCACAATGTATGACTAAGAAGTGATTACCACCTGAGAGCTAGCACACACTGCGAGCCCCTGCCCTGATAATTAAACAGATAAAAATACCTTCAGACTTATCAGCTCAGATGATGTGAAAAGAAAAAAGAAAAAAAAGAAGCGAGAACACTATCCTTTTCCTATTTGCTTTATCTCCGAGTCTCCTCTGGTCGCAGTCATCAAACATTTTAGAGAAGAAGAACAAAACATCTTGTCTCAGACAGCTGAGAGCTATCCAGAATGCATTAGCAGCTGAGCCTCAGCTCCGCTGTATATTCAGATCACATCCAGAGTGAGATTTGCTCAGTGAAGACAGGTAGGGGGAAAAGAAAAAACTGGAATAAAAAGGGGGAAAGAAAGGGGGAAATGTGTCTCGCAGGACAGGCAGGTGTACAAACTGAGGCTTCGCAAAAGGACAGATTCCCTGTCTCATGCTCATGGCCGGCGGCTGTAAATGGCCATATTCCTTTTCTCTGTCACAGCAGCGTCATGGCAACCAGCTGAACGGCGTGTGAGGTGTGTGGAGATGACCAGAAAGATGAGTCATGTACTGAACTCACCAGAAATCCCCATTATCACAAACGAGCGCAGAGGAAATCCAATAACGAGTGCAAGTTCCTCCATTATATTCTGGGGATTAGAAACTCAACAAGTTTAAATACTATATACTAAAATACAATGCCAGTTAACTGCACTGTAGCTTATTTGAAGAATATAATAGTTGTCATTTAACAAAACATGTCAACCTTCTCACGGCGTCAGTAATTAAATGTTGCGTTAACACAAGCAGAAGAACACTGCTTAAATTAAAAAATAAAAAATATTAAAAGAAGTTACGATGTAGATCAAATCTCAAATTCGATCAAAGAGTAAGTGAACGAGAAATCTGGCCAAGTTTTCAGGGCCGACTTCTTACACTTGATATTTTATACAGACTCGGTTCTATAGACATGTTTCGGTCAGTACTGGAAAAGTACTCAAGCTCAATGCCCAGCGATATTGGTAATATATGCAAAATTACGTGTAAAGTAGAGGTGAAACAATTACTCGATCAACAGAAAATGAAACGGAAAAATTTCTGATAATGTGTTAATCTTTTCATTCATTTTTAAGCATAACTTTCAGCAAACATTTGTGGTTCGAGCTTCTTAGATGTGAGTATTTGCTTGTTTTCTTAGTCTTTGTGATCATAAACTGCACCTTTTTTGGCTTTGAACTGTCGGTTGCACAATTGCAATTTCAAGTTGTCACCTTGGGCTCTGGGAAATTGGGATGGACAATTTTCTGACATTTTATAGACTAAATGATCAATCAATAATGAAAATAACTGTTAGTTGCAGCCGTACTATAAAGTAATCAAATTAATGACTGATGCAAAAACAAAACAAAGCAAAATCTTCTAAAAACAAAAAAAAATCTTATTTTGTTTAATTTGGACAGCAAAAAAATTTTGTGAAACAATAACATGTTACAATCACCACTTACGGAAATAATTAGACTTTTAATAAACACTTGATTAGCAGAGACTTAATCAATGACAATTATGAGAATCGATTGATTGTTTAGGTCATTTATTAAGCTAAAATGCCAAACACACACTATTTCAGACTCTCAATTGTGAGGATTTGCCACTTTTTCGTGGTTTTATATCATTGTAAACTGAAAATCTATAGGTATAAGTAGCCACCTTGAGTTCTGGGAAACTGTGATGGGTATTTTTTTCCTATCATTTATACACCAATCTATTTTGAATAATTCGGTACTGGATAGTAAAAATACTTGTTAGTTGCCGTCCTAATCATCATGCTACAATTCCACTCAAAGTCAAATGGTAATATCAAATTACCGCTCAGCCCCGCAAACACTGTAAAAGAGAATATGTATGTTGCTCTGTATACTGTCACTTGCTAAAGCACAAGATCCAGCCAAGGCCTGTTTGGGACAGGGGGGACAGCAGTGAAAGAAGCCCCCTGAAATGGCCACGCCGCTGGGACGGCTGAAAGGCAGAGCACATAGCAGCACAGGCAACCGGTGGGACTGGAAGTCTAATTAAAAACACAGCGCCTTTCCAGCAGCTGCGGCCCGGCCCAAAATGGAATCGCACGGTGCAGTCAGTAGAGGGGGAGCAAAGAGAGACACAGACCAGGGGGCACAGCACTATCAGGACACCGGCAGCAAGTCATATTTTCCAGTCATATCTCGGAGCAGAAGTGTCTGCTGAACTTTCAAAACTCAATCCACGTACACACAAGGGAAGAAGCTCATTCATACACGGATTCTACATCAGGCAGACGCAGCAAAAAGTGCACAGCTTGTATATTTATCCAGATCCTTCTTACCAAGACGGGCCTTTGAATCCTCTCGGTCCTCTCCATACCTCGTTTGCCACGCTCGCCACACCACGGCAAGCCAGGGGGGGCAACGCAGACAGAGCTAGGTGTGTGTGTGTGTGTGTGTGTGTGTATGTATGGGTAAGAGATAGTGGCAACTAGTGTGAGTATCTGTCAGTTAGTCTGACAAGTGCATAAGTGTACATGTGTGTGTGTGTGTGTGTGTGTGTGTGTGTGTGTGTGTGTGTTTGTAAGTGTATGTGTATGTGGTGTGTGTGTGCGCGTTGTGTGTGTATGATAAGAGAGAAAGCCAGAAAAGAGTGCCGTATGCGTGAAACCAGGAGAACGCTCTCTTAACCTCCAACCCCTTCACACAGACGCACACGCCCCCCCCCTCCCACCTCCACAACCCGGAGGAACGTGAACCTTGTGTAGAGGAAGGGAGCTGGAGCTGGCCGGGGGTCGGGTTGCAGGACTTGTGCTACATTTGCAAACTGGGGAAATATATTTAGCCCCGGCTGGCCAGAAACAGGGACGTGAACACACTGAGACCCAGAAGGAGGCTTGGTATGCAGCCGTCAGCCATTCAATGCCCCGGCTGACGTGAGAGAGGGCTGTGGCAGCGCCCAGGGAAACCCCCCCCCTCCCCACCCCCTCCTCTTTTCTCTTTGCTTCATTCCTCTCGGCCTCTGTCCTGAGCTCACTCTTCCCAACCCCTCTCCCTGTCTCTTTGTCTCCCGGATATCAGAGTATCAGGGTATCAGATGAGGGATTAATATGGATATGAGGGCAGGAAGAAAAAAGAAAGGGGGGGTCAGGCGTGCAACAGCAGTGAATTGAGGACATGAAGCGCAATGATCGGGGCTGTAACACTTTGAAGCAACTGTCGCTCGACTACTTAAGCCTTTGAAGCATCCGCTGGACAGTTACCGCTCAAAATCCATTTATATACCAACTACGTGTTGAATATCATCCAAAATGATCAGCTACTAATATTCAATTATAAATATTTCACTGATTACTTGCATATTACTGCAGAACCGTATACTATGGAAATTAGTATATGGTTTGGACCTGGGACAATGTTAAAAGGGCTAAAGGAGGACTGTCTACAGGCAGATCGGTCTGGTTAGAAGGGTGGCGGTGGTGTCGGGGGAAGTCCAATTCGTCCACTAGAGGGCATCCTCTGACATAATGACAGGGGCTTCTCCATTGTTACAGACCTCCTCCTCTTTTGTTAGTAGCTGATGACACGACAGTCAGCTGGGACAATGAAACAAAGGAGCTGCTAACAGGCAACCAGGCCAAGACGCGATCTTCTCTATGGAGCAATGAAAAAAAACATGGATGGATCTATATTCTGGTATGCGGGTGACAGAAATCAGTCAGCGGTTGGGTAACATCCCTGGTAACCGCAACAGAAAATTTGAGTTGTTCCATTTCTAAAATGCCGCTTTTCCCCACGGGGGTTTTGAATTTACTCAAAATAGGGAAAACTTTTCACACGTTGCAAATTGAACATCTTAAATATCCATTCTACGTCGGTATCACTTGACTGTTTACGGCAGTTTAAGCCGTTATTAGACAGGTCACAGTAGACGGAAAATTAGGGTGGAGAGAGTCAGAGCCTCCCCAGCCGGACATGAGCCAGGTGCTTGTTTCACAAATACAATTTGTGAGTGCTGCTAACATGCAGATTGCAAATGGTCGCAGGGTCCTGTTTCACAAATGACTACCACTGACAAATCGGGGCTATATCTGCAAGGGCTCTCGCAAGCTCATACATGGATCGGAAGTATGGTTTGGATTAGGCAATTGATTGAAATCAGCAAATTATCTCCTGTTGCAAACTGCAGGTTGCATGTTGCGGATTTGTTCAAATGGACCTTGCAGATCATTGCACCATAACCCACCAAGGCCACCAAGGTGCTCCCCTACAAAAACTATTTAAATTTGCACTGAGTGTATCTTTTATATTAAACAGGTTTAGATTGATTAACTGTATTGATTGCTGTAGCCCAGTTCTGAGGCTCGATCCCTATTTTAAAGACTCCTCAGAATGCGACAGAGAAATAAAACCTTTTTTTTTTTTTTTGTAGCTCAGATTCAGAGCATTTATGCAATCCTTATCTCTCAATCCAAATCTCTAAATGGGGAAATGTCGTGTGACAATGCTGTATTTTCCAGGAAATGGTGGTTGTCAATCACTGGTAAATACATTAGATTTAGTGGACAACTGAAAACCCTGCTGCAGTCTAATTGTTGACAGCCAGGCATTAACTCTGCTGTTGGTTCTTGTTAGCAGCATGAATATATTGTCGATTACAGGGCGGTACAGAAAAATGGAAGTTACATTAATGTTGTATGTTTGATAATAAGCTTGCTACACTATTCTCGGCTCATCTATTTTGCGCCGGCGATGTGCTGAAGAGAAACGTCACATCTTGCAATACAAATTTCAGTAACCACCGTCTGCAATTTGAAGGAACCTGTTGGTGATAAACCTGGAGTTGACGAGGAGTGGAATGGACCATTAGTTTTGGTCTCTTTGACTCCTGACCAGCTCATTTGTAGAAGAGGATCAGGTTCAGCTTGGCCTTCAGATGGTCTCCTCTGAAAGACCATCTTTGTGGGCCAAATCCCTCAGAGGATCCAGCGGCTGAACTGGGACACAGCTGTCATGCGATCATCATAACAAACCTTCGGATTTAATGAAACATTATAATGCTATAATGTTGTGTATGACTGTGTTTTCTGGCTGCTAATGACATGGTGATTCCAGCAAGGTAAATATGAATTCTGAAGTAAAAACATTAATTTTTTTTCTCACCGACAACATCACCAAATACCACTGGAACAACGGCAGACAAGTTGCCTACTTTACAGAGCAGCAGCATCAGCAGACAGTCTCTGCCTGTCTTCACACACCTGAAGACGGAGTGTGTTTTCGTTGTACTCGACCCCGCCCCTCCCCAAACACACAAACACGCACAAACACAAGCCCATCTAAACATCCTCTCCTTCGTCTCTCCATCCCACTGTGCCTGCACACAGAGGGAGAATCAGTGGCCCGGTTGCCATGGAAACCATGCCGAGTGTACCAGCCAGCTCTGCCGTTGGCTGCTTGTGGCTCTCGTGTATTTGTGCGTTTGTGTGTGGTGGTGTGCACTTGCGTAGGTGTGTGTGAGACTGTAAAGCCTATACAGGGCTCTGCTTTGAGTTGTTCAAGGAGAGGCTAAAGCAGGCTATATGTACAAAAACCTATAGGGCGCCTGCATGTTTCCTTCTAAGCCAGTTTTTAAAATCTTAACAAGGTTTAAGGAATTACGTTGTTGTGTAGTAACACTAACAGACACTTCATACATTAAATAGCTGAGTTGCTACATTCATTTTTGGAATATGTGCAGCATTTCAACTGTTTAAGTCCCTGCTCCTTCCGCCGCCAATCTTAATGAGTGAATGCTGAGCAATAGCATGAGAGTGGGGAGGAGATTTATCTCAGGAAGCGTTAAATCACCCTCACTACGGGTAGTGAGTTCCTCATAGAGAGTGAGCGATTATGAATCCTGCCTAACCTGCAGGCCCCAGTGCACCTAGTCCTTCAACAGCCAGAGTCGCAGAGTTAATGAAGGACAAGGCGGTGGGAAGGGTGATGTGCGCAGGCGAGGATCCAGCTAACCTTTAGAAACCACAGGAGAGTTCAGCTTCCCGTGTTCACCAACAGCGACGGGATTTTTTTTTTTTTTTCCTTTTTTTTTTTTTCTAAAGCAACACCAGCATTGAACAGGTAAATGTCATTCGGCACAGGGCAAATCATTTCCTCTCACAAATGAAGAGGTCAGACGGAAAAGGGGGACTCATTTAGCTGCGACACAGCTTGGCTTTGTGAAATGTCATGTCCAGAAGAGAACTGCTCTGTGGGTCGCAAGTGTGAGGCCTTCAACCCGGCCTCCCGAACTCCCCGAGGAGACGAGATGTTCCTGCCTGACGAAGAGGGCCTTCTTGACCCATCCTAAACAAGAAAATGAATCTCTGTTGCTGGACAACTGACAGGTATTATTAGCTCTTTCGGACAGAGCCAATCAACGCATCTACATCTGCAGAGCGGGCTGGGATCAGGGTCAGAGGGGAGAAGTGTGGGGGGTAAGTCTAACAATTGGGGACTGGTAATCACTACCAGGGCCCTGGAGGCATCTCTGCTGCTGTCTCTCAGCTCTACCTCTGTGACGATGAAGCCATGTATAGCTGTAGTCACGAGGGTTTTACTGAGGGAGAGAGCACTTCTTGACCCGTCCTGTTACCGGTGATATCATCAAAGCCTTATCAATGTGTGAGATACAGAGCAGTGTGCCGGCTGCCGTGACACACATAGGTGGTGAGAGAAAGATACGCTCTGTTCAAAGAGAAGAAAATAAAGGGTTTTAGTTTTTGGTTTTCATAGCGGAAACATCGGCAAAGAACTGGGACGTGGCAGATTAACTGGGGGGAAAGCTGACATGGTAATAACAGAGAAAATAAAATCACTAACAATGGGGCAAATGAAATGCCTTGAACTCTGCAGATGATCAATTTTCCGCTTATCGTAAAAGCCAGAAAGTTTATTTTTCAAAGATTATTTTCATTCTTTCGTCCTCCTGCATGCATGGCTTTACATCTCGTATTCATTTGATAATCGTTCTCTTTACTCTAGGAAGTGAGAAGGAGATTTTAACCGTTAAACTAAATAATAATACAAACCTATGCCTAAACCTACAGGAACCAAAAATGTTTGTAGGTGTAGGAATGAAGATCATTTACATTATTGAGAAATATATAAGAATTAACAAGAGATTTAAACAAATATGATTTAATGTTTATTTAATGGATTTTCAGATATATATATATATATAGAGAGAGAGATATATAGAGATATAGATATCTGAAAATCTGAAAATTATATATATATATATATATATAGAGAGAGAGATCCTGTGGGTCTTTCAGATCCAGGCTGACAAACTGGTGATGGCTAACCAACCAGACATCGTGTTGATCGACAAACAACGGCAGAAGGCAGTAGTGATAGACGTAGCGATCCCAAGCGACAGCAACATCAAGAAGAAGGAACACGAGAAGATCGAAAAATCCCAAGGGCTGAAAGAGGAGCTAGAAAAGATGTGGGGAGTAAAGGCAACAGTGGTGCAAATGGGGGGCTGTGACCCACAAACTGGGAGAATGGCTCCAGCAGGTTACGGGTACAACATCTGAGGTCCTAGGAACAGCTCAGACACTGCGCAGAACCCCTCAAACTCCCAGGCCTCTGGTAGAGGACCCGAGCTTGAGGAAGACACACCACCACCCCCCGTGAGAGGTAGATTTTTTTTAAATACATAAACATACATACATATATATATATATATATATATATATACATATATATATATATACATATACATATATATATATATATATATATATATATACATATATATACATATATATATATATACATATATATACATATATATATATATACATATATATATATATATTATTTATACACAGACCTACACACACACACACAAAAACCCACGTATTTTTGCTTGATAAATGACTCAAACGATTCATTGATATCAAAAATACCCAAATTGTTGGACAATTACTTTTATATCGATCGACTTCTTTGTGTATGAGAATTGTAAAAGCTGCATATGAAAAAAAAGAGTCACAAACAATCACTTTAAAGTCTGCAAGGAGATAAAATTATCTGTAGGATGCAAATGTTGATAAGAAATCACCGAAAATCTCAGCATTAAAGTCCCCACTTTGACTACATTAAACTTCCACATGACTCTTCATTAAATAAGATGAGAGGGACCCTGATTAGCAGTCTGAGGGAAGGATTAAGTGTGAAATGTTACCTGTCGGACAAAGCTGTTCGAGGTGGTGTCAGAGGAGGTGCTTCCATCTGAGCGCTTAAATCGGCTCTTCCTCTTGGCGTACTTTCCCTGTAACCAGAGAGGTTGTAGGGCGGGATGGAGGAGGGTTCGGAAGGAAAGAAGAGAAAAACAAACAAAAAGTTCAATAGTGCTGCTCTATTATAATTTATCATGACATATTTCTTAGAAAACCTTGTTTCTGTAGAGCACGATAGCCATTACCATTTGGCATGGCATTTGTTAAAAGCCTCTGAATATTATCGGGCAGTCAGATAAAGCCAGAGGTACAGCAGCATGAGTCCCGGACTGCAGAGGAAGTCGACCAGAGAAAATGTGTCCATGGACAGTCTTCATTACTTGTCATTTTTCATGTTCTGATGCAAACTGGGACCTTGTAATCCGATTGGCGGACCCCTGGCAAATGGCCTATCCGGGTTCGACAGAGGCCACACCATGCATTATGAGCACACTCTGCCCACATCGCCATGGTTACACAATGCCGACTAATCACATTTGTTGGCAATCAGGAGACAGGCTGTGTTGTTCTTCCAGTGTGATAAAAGCAGCTGGTTAGAATAAGGCTTAGAGAAAAAAAAAAGTAAAAGAAAAACAAAACCACAGCAGATTAATATATAGAATGTGTACATTTCACCACAATCACAGCGAACATGTAATAGTTTTAAAACCCAACAAACACATCGGTCTTTTTCTAATCCTGAATTCGATGTAGACCAGGGGGGGTATAGCTCAGTGGTAGAGCATTTGACTGCAGATCAAGAGGTCTCCGGTTCAAATCCGGATGCCCCCTGGTTCCCCATTCACTCCTCAGATTCCCATAGTGGAAGCAGCAACTATAACAGGATTTTGCTGGCATTATTTGCATCTTTTATCTTGGATACAACAAATCACCTGTTTTTTATATGACTGCTTATTTATAGCATTTTAGATATCTGTTTTCTTAACAATTATTCTGATTAACTGATTAATCCTTTAATCTATTAAATGTCAGAAGATAGTAAAAAAAAAAAAAAAAAAAAAATGCACATCACAGTTTCCCAGAGTTCAAGACTATATTTTCAAATTTCTTGCTGCTTCCAGCCAGCAGTCCAAAGCCCAAAGATATTAAATGTACAGTGATATAAACCAGAAAAAAGAGCAGTAACGTGGAACGGTGGCATATTTATGAAGTAGGAACCAGAAAATAATTTTTTTGTAGGATAAATAACTTCAATAAATATTCAATAAGTAAAATCGTTGACGATTTACTGTTGATTAATCATTTCAGCCCTGACTTTCTTTCATTTTATCACAGTCTGCAAATCCACTGTGACTTAAAACTAGCGTTATATAGCTACTCTGACACAGTGAACCTTATGTCTCTTTAATTTGCCATAGCTATGAAATAGTTGCAGGGCAATATAGTTAAAAAGTGCCATTTGATTTGAAAAGTCAGCCGGTGTGTCGTGTCTGGGTTCGGGTTGGAGGCACAACTATCAGAGATTTGAGGATCAGCTGTCAGACACCGGTCCTGTTAATCATAAAAAAAAAAAGCCCCAACTATATTAACACTATCCCACTGTCTTCTGAGCTTAATTTGTCAATAACCTACAGTAGCTTTTACCTGTATCGGTTCTGAAATCCTAGCTGTCAGAACTTCCCATTAACCCACACAAGAACACACTAGTTGTTGACATGCAATCAAAAAGGATCACCATGCACTGATAATGTATTATAACTTTGCCAGAAAGAGAACAATACATGTTCAATGTGATGGATTATTGAAGTAAATCTAAAGTCTGCACGTGATTTCTCATACCATACTGACTAGGAATCGGTATCCAAACCAAACGAAATGCGTCTTTAGCATTGGGTATCAAAAGCTGTCTAATATCCTGACTGCTTTTGTCAGTATATTAGATACTGAAAGCTCTAGATCTAGGTCTTGTTTGTTGATTCTCTGGAAAGACATGAGGTGCTATTTCTAATAAAAGGTTTATAGCTTGGTTTATGCCATCAGTCATTTTCAAATGATATCCAGTCCTAATACTAACATGGAGAGGATAAATACTGTGAGAAATGATTGCCT
The DNA here is from genome assembly GCF_016859285.1 of Xiphias gladius. Taxonomy (NCBI): domain Eukaryota; kingdom Metazoa; phylum Chordata; class Actinopteri; order Istiophoriformes; family Xiphiidae; genus Xiphias; species Xiphias gladius. The sequence continues at coordinate 20,284,448 of NC_053402.1, read as the reverse complement.
CTATCCACAACTGTTCACACATACTGGCTTATAGCAAACCAACCAGCTTCCAGTCCCTGTACTGTCTCTAAGCACTGAGCATAACCTGTCAGCTGCTTTCAGACCTAAATGTCTGAATATATCCAAATGCCTTTCCTGGGTAAGCGGGAGATTTCCAGAGAATGGTTAAGTACCTGCCAACGCTGATCCCCCCCCCTGGACTCAGTATTTTGTTATCACTGTCACATCATGTACAACAGTTCAGTACGAGGCCCTAAGATGAATGACGCTGTCCCGCCTACCTTTAAACAAACACGACCTGTAACACCAGCACCAACTGGTGCAAACATAAAAAAAACACACTGCTGCCTCAGTGTTAAAAGATAAACACATCTGTTACACACTCCTTTCCAAAAATGGAGCTCACAAATTCATCTGAATTTATTTGAACCCTCCTGTTGCACAAAAACAATGTATCAATGTAGCCTTTTGTGCTACACTTGGTTTACTGCTGCTGGGTGAATAAACAGCAGGATGTTCCACCGCTAAGCCACAAAACGACTGGGTTACCAACTCCTGAAAGTACAGTTACTGGCTTTTAATGGTAAAGTTGAACTCGAGGTGATGATATATGAGAAAAGATGTAGAAGAGCAACTGTGCTTGGGGCTTAGATGCAACCGATACACCGAAAATAGAGGATGACGTCATGGTTGGCAAATCTGTCCACCTACACTGAGAGACTGAGAGAGTTGTCCTAGAATCGTGGCGTTTTAGAAAATGCCGTGTGACTGTATATATTGACGATTCTGAAAAAGGTTCATGGTAACATTTTAGACCAGGATGTAACAGGACATACTATGTAGACAATGAGGTCGGACCCCCGGCTTTTGCTTTTACACCTGATACTAATGGCTGTTTTCGCTATCTTGATTCTGCGTGCATCATGATCAGATCTCAACGGATTTCAGATCAGGCAGAGCGACGCACATGTATGATTATTCGAGGTTTGCTTGGGACAGCGGGAAGAGGTGGAGCCGGGTATCCTATCAACTTGTTGGATGGATTTTCCCTTTGTAGGATAAGTTCAACATTTTGTAGGTCTGTCTTAAAACAATAGTCAAGTTGGTTTGGTGTAATAATTCCTGCTGTTCATGCTGCTCATTAATATACGCCTTCCTAATATGCCTTCAGTGTAAGTGATGGGGGGAAATATGAGACTTTGGTAGCCCGAGTCAGACAAATTCAGTTGATATCTTCCAGTACAACATTCGTACAAAATTTCCTCTTTGTGTTACTGTCGCTAACTTTGGATGATATACACCTGATTTGACCAACTCAGACTGCTGAAGCCTGGTCTAAGCCTCAGATGAACTTCTGAATACGTACAAAACGAAGACCGTGGATTTCATCCCCCATTTTTATATTAAAAGCGTATTAGGGTCACTTAATGGCCAGCGTGAGCGGGAGGAATGATTGGATGACTTCAAAAATTATTAACACGTCCTTTAAGAATGTAACCGGTGTAACTTTAATGTAACTGTACCGTATACACCGCATTTACCCCCTCCATATGTGGACAGGCCAATCAGATCACGATCTGTTCCGCTGCATTTACACCTGCATTTAACAGGTTTTTTTCCCCCGAATCCACACACAGATCACACAGTAGTTCACTACAAATGGTCACTCACTCACCAATCCTAAGAGCTCGGTGTGCAACATGAGCAGGCGATCAGAAAAAAGGTTGTTAACCTACATAATCTGGAAGTGAAAACAAAGATGACCACGACCTAATTACAATGATATTATCCACAGAAGTTCAACGTGAAGGATCTTAGGTCAGCGCTGCACCAGGAAGACCTTTGCGAAAAACCCGAAAGTTGACAATTGACATTTTAGGCAATAACTTGAATGTTCTCCTCTGTTTTAATTTGCAATTAAGTGATTTAGATAACATGAGTGCACCGCGGATTTGTTTACAACCTGTTAGATAATCTGCCTGGTCACGATGCTTGCCCTGTTGGTAGGAGTTGCTCTGCCCAGATACAGTATCTCAGCAATTAAGCTGGCGAATAAAATGTTAGAATAAGAGATAGATATGATGAACTGGCGACTGAAATGAGGCCCGTGTTGTCAAAAATGTAATTTTCTTCAACCATTTGCTGGTGGTGGTGGCAGCGTGAAAATTCACAACTAAATGTAACATGAATGTGTATGTTTTTTTGGGTTGGGTTGGGGGGTCCCTACGATCAGAGCCATGATGGCGTGAGTTCCTGCCAGCAAAGGGCAGGGAAATGCCAGAGGAAGTAGGGTGGGGAGGCTTCCTGTTGGTAAACATCCTCCCAGATTAAGAGTATAATTAAAGAGGGTGTTGTGTGTGTGTGTGTGTGTGAGCAGGGGGCTTTAAATTGGAAGGCAGCTAGCGTGGGGGGGCGGCGGGGGGCACGGTATCGCGACGGTGGAACATGAACCGCACTAGGCTTTTTCAGGCAGAACGTTCCATACATTATTGTGTCTGCAGAGATCCGCGCTGAACTGCAATCTGATGCCCTTCAACAGACACGATCTTTAATCTCAGTGACCCCCAGGCGCTGGATTTGGATCAGTTCTCGGCCCACAGTTCATTTATTCTTCTGTGGTGTGGTGCTGGGCAGGCTGGGCAGAAAACCCAAACCGTTTCCTTCAGGATATTACAAATGCGGTTTCCTGCTTGTCTCTCCACAGCAGAGTTATAAATGCTCATGACAGCACGACCAGCTGCAGGTCTGCATGAACTTTATATCTAATTGATCAGACTTGCTACACACACACACACACAAACGCACCAATTCCTGCTGCCTGGCACAAGGAGGGGGTCCATCTGCTTCTCACCGCAGCCTTGCAAGCAGATAAAGATCTGATTTCTAAAAACACAAGACGGGATGAGGTGAGATGGCGAGAGCAGGATGAAGACAGTGGGACGTTCAACGCGGATGGCGAAGGACTCGGGAGAGCTGAGGGGGAAGAGCGATATGAGAAAGAGCTTGGAAGAGTGAGAGTAAAAGAGGAGAGAGAGAGGAACTTGGCGTCTGTGGCGAGGTGTTTCTCTTTTCTTTTCCAGAGAGACAATGACTGAGCTCAGTGTGGGTGTGTTTGTTCTAGATATTCTCATCATGTTTTTTTTTTTTTTTTTTGGTTTGTTTTTTTCCATCCATTTAAAAACAGTCATGACTAAACTACCCGTAACATGTCACATCCTAAGAGCCTCAGTCTATTTGTGGCTGTGAAAAGAGTGACACCGTCGTAAGCTGAGGGCTAAAACTGTAAACAAAAAGGAAACATCAATTCACCAAGTTGACTTTTCTCCAGACCGAAAACCAGATTTGAAGTCAGGTGCGAGATTTAAAAAAACATCAGCCATCAAGACCCAAATGAACTACTTTACAATTACTCTTCTCGCCGGGTTTGAAAAACTGAACAGATTTCACCTCTTTCTGATTCACGCCGATTCAAATGCAAACTCAGATTCAACTCTTGCCCAGCCCGGGCAGCTCATCACCTCGTCCAACGTCTACCTGGTTCAACGACTGACCGATTAAACAAAGGCGTGGCTTTTCGTAAAGACCCAATGAGCGGAAAAGGCGTAAAAGCAAGCGTTACATCATATCCTCGCATACGGTTACACACGGGCGACCTACTAAAACCAACACAATTACCGGCACCACACAGGGGGCCAAGGATGAAATAGTCTGGAAATGTGGAGCCGCAGGAGGGGAAACTGTAACCCATCGCCCCTTTTTTTTTTTTTTTTTACTTCCTCCTAAAATCCCCAACTACATTCAGTCCGGGCTGAAATCGGTACACCGTGCGACAAGCGTTTCAGACTCCCGGAGGCAAATTACAGGCGACTTAATTGCCGAACAACCTGTTAATCTTCAGGAGTGAAACGGCTTCACTGTTGCCAAATAAGCATCTGTAGTGTAAAATGCGCGACGGTCTGCGCAGGGGGATTTCTGGTTTTCTGTCACAAGGTCCCCGCTTTCCGTCCGGCTTCTGTCCCTTGCTCTTACCTGTGTGTGTGGATGATGGTCGAACATGTCCATTTGGATCTCCTGGGTTGAGGTCGAAGGCGTCCTGGACATACTACTTTTCTGTACCATTGATTTAACTTTTTAAAATCTTTTTTTTTCCAGTTTCGTGTGTTTATGTTGCTGTCCACAGACTAATTTTTTTGTTTCTTTTTTTTTTTTTTTTTTTTTTTTTTTTGGTCTCCTGCTCAGGGATGGTGAAGCCGCTGGTGTATCTGAGCTGGCTGGTATTATAATGGCAACAGCTGCCTCCCTCCAGCCTATAGCGTTACACACTGGCGCACTAGGCTTTTACACTAGAGTCAAGTCAACGGATTGACGCAACGACTGCTTTCAAAATAAAATCCTTTGAAAAGGTACACTGTGTAGGGTAGCAACCAGGACGGTGTGATTAATTTGACACTATGTTGAAGAATTAATTCAAGGATTTTTACGATTTCTAATATCAAATTTCTAATCTTTCTTATAATAAGCATTTAAAAACATAGCCCATAATATCTATATTTATGCTTATGAAAAAAATGTCACCGACCGTGGTTTTGGCGACCTTCCTAGTGTATTACCAAGCTTAAAGTATGGGGATAAATTATAGTATATGTTTGCAAAGAGCCTGTGGAAAATAAGTCAATCAGAGAATGAATAGGTGACTGTAGTCTCCATCACACATCACAAAAACATTTGCAAGAAGGCAGGGGATCCAATATTGTATCTAACTTCATCTAATCTAATATTACACCAATGTTATCATAACATTAACGCATGAAAAAAGTTAGGAGTGGAGGAAAAGAGCAAGGATAGCTCTGCCAACCCTCCCTTCAAATAGTTGTCCCTGGGTCAAAGCTTTGTGATACATGTTGTTCTGTAAAATGATTATATTGTATTACAACACAGGTCTCCCCAAGCCTTTATATCCCAGTCGTCACTGTGAAGAGGTCACCATCGCATCAGAGAGCTAACAATGGTAGCCTTTATTCTTTAGATCAAGCGTCAGCAATTAGGTTCAACCATGGGCCATTTCTTTCCAGCATTGTTCAACAGAGGGCGAATACATTTTTACAGGCATGGTGGAGACGCAGGTTTCTATGATATTGTTTGCTGCTGTATTTATTTATTTTTTAAAATATTTTTTTCATTCAAGAATACAAGAGTTATTAAACTGTATGTTTTTGGATTGTATCTGAGTGCAGATGTAATTTCTCCCATTGGCAGTTTGTGCTAATAGTGTTACAGCAAAAATATATTGATAATCGTTTGGCAAAAACAGACTCATACACGCAAATATACACTTTGTGTTGGACTACAGGACTTGACGTGTGGCTGATAGGTCATCCACACACATTATATAGGGTCTCCTTCATTTCTGGTTGAATGAAACCTGTTATTGTCATTGCCTTGGAAAAATAAAAATGGCATGCCATTTCTGTTCGACTGCCACCTGTTTGTGTTAAGAGATGCAAATCATTTAATATTATTCTTGAATGTTACAAGCTCATATTTATTGGGAACTTTGAACCTTGTATTAATATTGTTATCCACCATATATTTATGAGAAATATGTAAAAGTTTGGATGGGAAACAAAACCTTTTAAAATATCAGCTTTTGTCAGGGTGGCTAAACGTTTTTGCTGGAGGGCCAGATTTGGCCCACGGGCCGCTATTTGCCAACCACTGCTTTAAACAATTTGGACTCTGCAGTGTACCAAACATTTTATGTAATATAATATACACACATGAACTTCAGTAATTGATGACCACTGATGGCGACACACGCATATTTCATTTCATTACAATCATTTAAACACGTTTGTCCACGTGACTTACAAAAATTGTCAACATTCATTTGGCTTATGCCTAATTTTTTTTTTCCCAGAAGTTTAGTATATAACCTAAACTATTATATAACTTATTATTGTGCTACTATTGGGCCACAGCAGCTAGAAGTAATGATTATAGCACTGAAAATAGAAAAATATCAGTTGTCATGGTAGCAGTATCCAAGGTAAGAGTGTGCTAAAATGCTACGGCTGAGGTTGTCCTCTGCCAGACATGCTTTTATTTTGAAGGCAGTATTCTGCGACCACCGGTGGAGTTGTGTCTTTTTCCCTCGGACTTAATGTCGTTTCTGTCTCCTGTGTGTTTGCGCTCAACAGACCCCAGCTGGGAGCCGTGGTCCACGCCCCGCTGAACAGGCCCCACCTTCACTTATCGATTGATGGGGGAACAACAGAGCGGCGGTGATGGTGGCTGTGTGTGTGTGTGTGTGCGTGGACGGACGGTCGGGCCAAGCCCGGATCCTGAGACCAGAGGTCCTGCGAGGGCCGTAACGGGGGTCGAGGACAGTTCAGTTTCACTGTTAGTTTGTCGCCGCAGCAGCAGCAGCAGCAGCAGCAGGGGAAGCTCGGCATCTGAACTCTCTCTGTTTTGAAAACGTGGAGGCTCATGCTGACGTGGCCTTGAGCAAGAACAGAAAAGACCTGCCAGCTCCTGGGACCCGGGTCCCCCACTATGTTCTGACACATGGGAATGGATGTTTCAAAGGCCCCAGAGCTGTAAGGGGCCCTGAAACACGCCAGAAATAATAGATATTTACAGTGTGGGGGCCGTGGAGCAACAGGTGTCAGGGGCTCTATGTTGTGTGGCATTCCCTTGGTGGATAAAGAGAGCCTAAAGAAATGGTGCCAACTGATATTACAAAAACATCACAACAACATGGCTCTGTCCACTTACAGCATATGAAAAAACAACCAAAAATGACTGTCACTTGGTCAAAGTTTGAGACAGCTGTGGTGCCTACTGACATTACTAAAAACAATACCAACACATACAACAGTGGGCATGGCTCTGTCCATTTACAGCAAATTCAAAACCTAGGATATCAAATATGTGTCGCTGGGTCAAAACTAGACCGTGACAGTTGTGAAGGTTGGTGAAGGTGTTCAAAAAGTCAGCGTTTACAAATACAAATAAAACCGAGGTAGTTTAAATAGAATATGCTAGTCCCATGGTAAAAATAAACAAATACAACAAAATTACATCCTGCTATCACTCTCAAATTTAATGAAAGAGCTTTTAAGGGTAATGGCTAAATCAAAGTTGTTTTGAAATAGTTTTTTGGCCACCTGTGAGTAGTGCAACAAGCTATAAAAATGCCACATTAGCATATTAGCATCACCTGAAGCTGCGTAAGAAAACAACGATCTATCAACACATCCAGCAAACATGGAGCAACACTGGCATTCATTTGGAGTAATAGTTTTAATTCCCTGATGCACGTAAGTCTAATATTCACTCACCTTTTAGCTGTGTTTTGCTCTTCACCAACAACCGATAAAAATTTTCCGGCTCTTTAGCTGCTAGCTGTTCCACTATCTTAGGCTAGCTAGTGGCTAACGTATCGAGGTGTCTAAAGGCAGGCGAATGTTCTCCTCGCGTCATTCGCGCGAACTTGACCGCTGACTGTGTCTGTGGGAGTTTCTCTGACTGTTTCCCTTCAGCTCAGCCTCTGACCGAACAAAGAACAAACCAGAAGCTCCACTTCTCTCTCTGGCCTTCTTTCTCTTGTCTCTGTGGGTTCATGAAGCCGATTCGATTCGCGCAGCCCGGGCGAATTCGCGCCAAGTCGCTGCGGCTGATGGGGCGAATTTGAGGACTAACCAAAACAAAGAGCTGAAAGATGCTAAAATGTCGGTAGAGCCGTGGGGCACTGCAGTGTCGGGCGATAACTCTCTGTGGGTTCATAACTGTGCGCCACCCCATTAGAAACCACATTAGCCATTTGATCCTAAAGTACATTTGAAAGTTGCTCCCCTGCGCAAAAATATATATTTTGTTGATTTTTGAGGTGAAAAGAAATAAAAAGGTGTACAACTGCTGCAGTAAACAAACGTAAAAGAAATAGCCTTTCTTCAAATGTTAATGTACTGCTACTTTTTATTTGATGAATTTAAAAAAAGAAAAAACAGTAACATAATTGTGGCAAGTGCAAAAGTTCGGGCAGCTTACTAAGTCAATACTTAGTAACCTCCCCTTTGCCAACTGTTAAACATGGGGGTGGAAATATTCTGCTTTGGGGTTGTGTGGCAGCCAGTGGCACAGGAGACATTGCACAGATAGAGGGAAGAATGGGTTCCATTAAATATCATCAAATTTTGGATGCAAAAGGCCTGCAGTCAGTCAAGGAAGTGAAACTGGCAGGAGGCTGGCATCTCCAACAGAACAATGAGCTCCAGAGCAGACCTCAAAACCCTGAACCCTGAAATACTTCAAGAAACACGAGCTGAAACCTTTAGAGGGGCCCTCGCAGCCCCCTGACCTGAACATCACTGAAAATCTGCGGGTAGATCCTAAACATGCTCTTTGTGAAGGCCGAGCTAAAAATATCTCAGAACTTGAAGTGATCTGCAGGAAGAGTGGGTGAAAATTCCTAAATCAAAAATAGAAAGACTCTTAGCTGGCTGCGGAAAGCATTTGCAAGCTGTGATACCTGCCAAAGTGGAGGTTAGTAAGTACTGACTTGCACATGTCACAATTACTGTACTGTTATTTTCCCCCCTACTTTTTAAGTGCAGTAAATAAAAACGTGGCAGTGTTTTAACGTTTGAAGAAAGGCTTAATTTTAATGTGTGTGTTTGCTGCGGGGTTTGTATTTACCTTTTTTCACTTTAAAAAAATTAAGAAAAATCTGTCATTTGCTCGGGGGCTGTCCGAACTTTAAATCGTAGCCTGTTTAGTGCTGCTTTGAGTTTCCAGATGTTTGATGATGTTTGTTATGTTAGTTTGAAACATCTCTCTATAAGTCATGATCAGTTGAGAGACATAAAAAAAAAAAAAGCTTCATCTTCAAATGAAACTCGGGAATATACAACAAATTTATATGGTCAAAGAATGCAGATTGGGCCTTTAAACTGTTGATTAGACAGTAATAACTGTTCGTGTTTATTCTCATTGTAGCAGTGACTGACCTTATTTAGACTCTGCTGATGTTTACCGCTCACTCCAGACTGAAGGAGTGCATGACTCCCAGGAATGTCATGAACAGGTTTGAGTGTTTGACTCTTAGATGACGACAGCTATTAAAACATTTCTGTGAGTGAGATAAATACTGAGGCCACACAGCATAGATGATATCATTTTGATTGATTAAGTAAACCTCAATAAACAATGGGGCTGATTCATCCGCCTCCGCCTCCCACAGAAATCAACCAGTGGGGGAAACTGTTCTCCACGCCGGTTGCAAGTCTATGACGAACCCCTTCCAGAGGGAAATCTGTGTGACGTGATCTGATCAGAGCTGATGGCGTTGGACTTAACACCCACAAGATTATCATCTGTGGCTGTGGCTCATACTTCCGCAGAGCTGGGTAGGAGGAAGCCTTGATGGTTATACTCTTCAAAAAAAACAAAACAAAAAAAAAAAACAAGCAGAGAAACAGAAGCATAGTGTGCTTTCAAAATGATGATAGCTGGTTCCCTGTGACTCTCCCGCTGCAGCTGGTCGACATCTTCCTCCAAGGAAAACATGATATGAAGCTGGAGAACACAGAGTTTTCTGGTTGCCATCAGCCGGATCACTTAGGCCGCTTGTTTTTTTTTCAGCTCTGTGCTGTTGCCCAAGGTAACTGAGTGGATGGACACTGAGTCAACGGCGGCTATCTTCAGTTTACATTAATGTCCGATACTCTTCTTTGCCGCCGCATGCAGTGAATAAAACGGTAGAATAAACACAAGTAGAACGGTCGACACTTTATGCATTGACATCTTTTTCATTCACTTATCTCTTCTATATTTTGGCTGTTTGATTTCTGCTTTGTTTTTGTCCCCTTCTAGATGAATTCTTCTTCTTGATGATTGCTGTCTATTTCATGAACCTTGTGACTAACAACTCTTTCGTCAGGGACAGGCGTACAGGCCCATAATCCTAAACACCCCAGTGAGTTCAGCATTGAAGGACCCCACAAATGAGATCACTGTATCCCTCTGACTTGCCCAATATATGTCATCCTGCCTTCCATTCGAGGCTCAGATTCACCGCCGGCTCGAAGTAACTGATGGAGAGGGGAGAGCTCAGGCGCAGTGCTGCTTTTGGTGACTTTGACACCATTTAACACAAGTCCAAGGAAATAAATGCCTTTTGACCGATTAAATGTTACAGTAAAACACGAGTCAATTAATTTGACCCCTTGTACAATGGCATGTGTCCAACTCTTAAAACGACAGACGGAGAGGGACTTTTATTGAAGTAAAAATTCATTAACAAATTGGGTTCAAACAGATCAAACCAATAAATTAAAATATGCAAAAAGGATAAACCAAAGTAACAAATTAATACTAGAGGGTATGGCAAGGGACTGTGAAGAATGTAAAGATGAACTGTCAAGTGATACTACATGACGTTTGGCACAAGTTCTGTAGAGACAGAAATATTCACTATGTGGATGAAATTAGAAAAAATATTTGGCCTCCGAGTATCCACAGCGTAACACACTTCTGCACATTCATTTACTAAATCACTTGATTCATCCCAAATTTATACAGTTGCTTTTGGGCAATATGTCCAGACAGTGCTAATCAGTGGTTGCTCTGCAAATTAGTAGTCCTCTATTCAAAATCTGTTGAGGATAGACTTTTTTATTTTTTCATTCACAGCAAAAACTTTGGTCAAACTGTAATGCTGTTTTTACCTATTTGTCTAGGAGGACGCTACAGTTTCTCCATCATATTGAGCGTGTTTCCATGCGCACTAGTATACCTGTTATGATCAGATTTTTGGAGTGTCGCGGTTATGTGTTGGGCATGTAAACAACTCAACCGGGCCTCTGATCATTCTCCGTTGGTACACAAATGAGTAGCTGAGACGCTGAGAAGTCAAAGACAAACCAGCACACAGATGATCAGAAGCCTGTTCCTGTTATGATCACGTATACAGGCATATGAATAACCAGCTTTATCGTGTTCCTTGTATACATAATATCCCAAATAGCAGATTAAGACTAAACATACTCGTTGTGAGTAAGTTGTTATGGTTTGTAACAAACAGAGGTGTGAAATAAATGTATAAGATGGTTAGAAGAGTATAGTCAAGGACCTCAAAAGGCACATTAGGGACCTTCCTCCAGGGTAGACAGTCGCCCAACAAACAGTCCTACTTCTTTAGGATTTCAACATTGTTGTTCTCTTACTGGATGGCACAGTCATTTCGCAGAGGGGGAAGCAGTGTCTTTTGAAGTTGTACCAGCTCGTGAGCCCGGTACTTTGGGTTATACTTTGCCTGGAGATGGTGGTTTCACTTGGCGTTCCGGGTTACCTGAGGTTAAGGAAGACACACAAGCGCTCCTCGCGCACCCACACTGTGAGCTTGCAGCGTTGCCATGGAGACGGGCTGCTGCCTGAGAGTCGAGGATGCAACAGTGGCAGCCTCAGTAAGTAGCCAGTCAGATGGTAATGTACCGGTTGGCCATTTTTACGGGTGTCTTCATAAGTGGCCGTAAAATAAACCCATCACTGCTGTCGGTTATTGTTTTTATAGAAGCCACTCAAAGCCTAAATGTGTATATATATATATCAAGATACTTTGGGTTTTGTTATAACATTTTGGGAACAAAAATATTTGTCTTGCTTTGTTGTTAGAGACAGCAGCTTAGGTTTTAAAAATATAAAAGTGATCAGTTCCACTGGTTTTTATGTGCTTTAAAGGTCATTGCTGTAGCATAGATAAAAACATACATTCAAAGACGAACAGCCCTCTCCCTGTTATTTAGCGAGTTTTATAAGACCTTGGTGCACAATGGCATTTTAGTTTCCTTTTTCATTTTAATCCACTCACTCAACATAATGTGAACCCTTTTACATGGATAGTATAGGGGAGACTGAATTGAAAGTTTCTTGTCAAGGTTTACGTATAAAAACTGGCAAAATGAATCTTTTTATTATTATTATCTTACAATATTCGAATAGAAGATGATAAAATAAAATAAATATAGTACTGTATGGTCTAAGTCGTGTTTCTGGTCTCAACACCGCCTTCATGAGGTAGAACAGTAGAAAGCACCCAAGTACTACGTCACCCACAATGCATTGTAAAAACACTGGTCAGTACCATAATTTTACTAAGGGGGTTCGAAGATATAAAGTTTTTTTTAAAATCCCAGATTGGCTTTGCATCTATTAATTTTCCATCAGTTTGGGCTTTCAATAATGTAAAATATTAACACTGCAAAATGTTCAAGGCATTAGCCATGTCTGGGCTGAGACCGAGCTGTTTCGTGCTCAAAGATGGACTCTCCTCTCTAATGGTAGCTTCCAGCCCGTCTCTCAAGCCTTCCTTTTCCTATTGAAGTAGCAGCCATGAGGTAGGACCGCAGTCGATGGCAAAATAAAAGTCATTATTTAGCCGTTAAAAAGCACGCATGTTGTCCATATATCACTTTACTAAGGCAGTTGGGTTTCTTGTTTATTGATACACGAAGTTTATGCCTCCTTACAATGTCAAAATCCCACGTTTTTACGTGTCTTAGTGTAACACGATGTAGAAGAAGGAGAGGCCATGTTGTGGACCCGGCTGGCAGTTAGCTAAATGATACCCGTGCGGCTAGCAGCTTCTTAGCTACTGATTATGTGCAGCAACACTTTGAATCCACTATAAAACACACCAGTCGTGTGACATGGAGCCTGATACACATTTTGAGTCGGGAGTTGACAGTGTAATTGTAGTGATGCGTCTGATCGGGTGTTGTCTGTGCGTCCTGCAGCATGCTCAGGCTCCAGAAGAGGCTGGCCTCCAGCGTCCTGCGCTGCGGCAAGAAGAAGGTCTGGCTGGATCCCAACGAGACCAACGAGATCGCCAACGCCAACTCCCGTAAGTGGAGCGACAAGTCGTCTCAAAGTGTGATCATGAGCGTTACAGCTTCTGTCGTTTACTGGGGCCACGATGTGACAGTTTGTAGCTACTGTCCAGGCGCTCTGGCTCCACCACAGTCATCTAAACGTGTGGCAGATTGATACACAGAAAGAAATCCACGGCATAGGTTTAAGGGCCTCTACATCTAATGCACAGTTGTCAGGAAAGGCGTTTATAATGAATAATATTTTTCAAAGTTTTAATATGCAACTATCGACAGTCTTGAAGGTGTATTCCCACAATGTGTGCCGTCAAAACAGGCTGGATCCTACAATTTCCATAATGCAACTTGATAGTGTGTTTCATTGCACCTTCAACGCCTGGTAGTTGCCACCAGGTCTTTAAAACTTCATTCCCCTCTTTAACTGCAGCCAGGTTTTTATGAATAAAATCTCCAGCCAGAGTTTAGATCATGGTATCCGCAGGTCCCTGAATACAGTTTCCTTTCAAAAAGAAAAGGCTTCAAAAGGTATTAAAGTCTCAAATTTCAAAAGTCTTAAATATTTCTTCTAAATATTTTCTCTAGCTTGAACTTAAATGAGTGAATCGCTTTTCTAATAGTTAATCCATCTGTCCATTTTATGATGCTGGTCAGAGTCCAGGCATTAATTTTATAAATTATATCATTAGGAATTATTGTTACATGCTGCCTGGAAGGATTGAAATAATGATTCAAGGTCATATCGTTCCTACTGGTTTTCAATCACGCGTTCATACTGTATGTTATATCATACGGTATGATCGTGAAACAGGTATGAAATCACCCTCTGTGAAGTATTAAAAAGATCTTAAAGTCTTAGATTTAACTTGGCGAACCCTTCAGGAACCCTATTAGATGACCCAGCAGGTGTGTCGTCAGAAGTTTCTTCAGACTTACGAAGGCTCCTCCAGAGTCATCGACCACTGCTTTTACAGACTGCATAACATTACACATGACAATTAAACTGATCTTGAATTGTAAGATCAGGGGCGTTCTGAATAAGAGTTAAAGAATTTGCCTGTGCAAAATGAAGGTCTCTGCACATAAGAACATGGTTCTTTTAGTATGACAGTTGTATCAAGTGACACACTATTAAGCAATATATCAACATTAGATTGTAATGTTATATAAGAGCTCTGGAGGTTTTCTGATTGTAATATCATGACATAGTGTAAATGCTCTCTTGTCCTGCTCTTGATAGTGGCATTACCGTGAACTGATACCATTCTGAACGTACTTGGCTTTTGTAGCTAAATGAAATTAAACGTGAGTAGCTCTAGTTGTTTGGTAATCCCACTGGTGTTTGTCTTGAATGTTCTTTTGAATAAATATTGCTTGGCAGATACCAGCCGTACGATGGTACTCAGTGCATCCCTGTAGCTCACCTGTTCCCTTTTGCGTTTCCAGGCCAGCAGATCCGTAAACTGGTGAAGGATGGTCTTATCATTCGCAAACCTGTTACGGTCCACTCCAGGGCCCGCTGCCGCAAGAACACACTGGCACGCCGCAAGGGAAGACACATGGGTGTCGGTAAGATGAAACTGTTTTCTCGATTAAATAGATTTGACCCGACGATGTAAGATTTGTTGTATTTAAAACAGTACTTGTTTTAAGTCTGCCAAATTGTAGGTCATGTGAGAAGGAAACCAGCAATAAATTATAAATTATTCAGCTGATTAATTTAGGAAGCCAGATGTGTGTTTATGAGACAGTAAATACAACAGTAATTAATTATTTAGTAACCTGCGGTGTGGAATGAAAAGTACCTGGGTAATGGAGATCGATGTGTACATAAAGCTGGTGTATCTTCCTAATTCCTTTTCTCAGGTAAGAGAAAGGGTACAGCCAACGCCCGTATGCCAGAGAAGTTGTCCTGGATGCGCCGCATGAGGATCCTGCGTCGTCTGCTGCGTCGCTACAGGGAGTCCAAGAAGATTGACAGGCACATGTAGGTTCATGACTTCTTGTTGTTGCCCCTTTTATCGATTGTGTCAATCTGTTGCCACAAAACACGTTTTTATTTACGATTAAGAGATAATTTTCCAGGGGAGCATAAAGTGTCTTAAATTACTATTTGAAATAAAGCGTGTAAGTTTAACATAGCTGGTTGTGTGGTGAGGATGTTAGGCCACACAAACCTACATACTGATAGGAATACAGTTTTTAATACTGTGTTCATATCCAGTTGTGGCGCTGGGCTTATTTTACATTAACTACTTCTCTGAAGGTGCTTGCAAATGTTAAATTGAGCTCGATGACACTTCCTTGCAACACTGGTGTCGTAGCTACTTGAAACAACCAGTCCCTTTTTTTCAAACTGCAAGCACTTTGTGTGTTCCGATAATTTGTTAATACCTCTTTCCTGTCCTGCTCTCCCTCAGGTACCACAGCCTCTACCTGAGGGCCAAGGGTAACGTGTTCAAGAATAAGCGCATCCTAATGGAGCACATTCACAAGCTGAAGGCGGACAAGGCCCGCAGGAAGCTCCTGGCGTAAGTCGCCGCCGAAACGATATTTCTTCTTTTGTTCAGGCCCTTTTTAAATAAGCAACTCAAATTCAGGTGCATTCATCTTGAGGATGTGTTGGAATTAGACACCTTTGTATTCCCAGTCATATTACTTCAATGGTCATACACAGACCACCAAAATTTCAACAATATTGTGTTGCGTGGCAGACAGTAGTCTTAACTGGGTTTAGAGTTGCTTGGGATCCAATAAAAACATGTCGAACAGAACAATCATAAGACATAAATTTAAAATTAGTTCACATCAGATTTGTTTTGAGAAGTGTTTGATCAGTCCCTGTTGAATGTGTATTAAATGATCTGAATTCAAAGCTGCAGTAGAGCCAGGAGTAAATTGACGAATATGACCACACGCTGTGTGTATGGATGTGAACAGCTGTCGCTTTCTCTCCACCACTCCTACAGTGACCAGGCCGAGGCTCGTCGCTCCAAGACAAAGGAGGCTCGCAAGCGCAGAGAGGAGCGTCTCCAGGCCAAGAAGGAGGAGATCATCAAGACCTTGTCCAAGGAGGAGGAGACCAAGAAGTAATCTGGCTCTGTTCGTCCTGCCTGACGTTGCCATCAGTCAAGTGCTGACAATAAAAGTGTATATAAAGACACTGATGGTCTCCTGGGCTTTGTTCTCTCATTATGAAAATATTTGATTAGTAGGAAATAATTAGTGGTGTGGTGGTAGTAAAAAGCTCCTTACACCTCCAGTGATCACAAGACAGCTAGTGGCCAAATATTAATATATTTTATATTTCTCCATTTGAACCTCATGAATTTTTCATTACTTTGAAGTTCTCCAGTTGTGCCCATTGTACAGTGGGTTCCAAATATCCATTACCAATCTTTTTTTCGCTATATGTCAAAGTAAAGCCATGTTTTTTAAGAATACATGATTAACAGCTGCTAGGTCAACGAAAAATGCAGACCACCGGCGAGATTGTCAAAGATGGTGAAAGCCCGAACGCTGCTGTCCTTACTGACCAAAACATTAGAAAGACCAGTGATGATTAAATATTTCACATCGAACAAGCAATACCAAAGCTCCAGCGATTTTAAAGTGCTGCTTACAGCTAGGATTTGGTCCATGCGAAACCCTCAGCAGAGTGTGGTGACGGAAATTTCCAGCTCTGGGGCCACCCGTTCCTGTTCTGGAGTCTCGTACAGGGACAAGTACAGTCTAACCAAAAAAGAACTAAGACTGCTTTGTGAGAGTGAAAAGGAAATGTGAAGATTCGAGGGCCAACGCTTACAAAAAATGTCAAGTTTGATTATATCAATACATGCTGTTGTTATTACAACGGCCAGGGAAGGTCATGTTTATTGGGATTGCTGGCTGGGATCTGGGCTTGGAACAGATAATTAATACACGCATTTCATGGCATAGAGAGAGGTTCTTGTGAGTTAAGAATATTTCTTGAATGTTGTGTCATTTGTAAAATTACGTTTGTAATGCTGCTCTTTGCATCACGACCCCCACAGCCTCCGATACCTCGTTGACACTCGTTTTTCTGTCAGGCACCACAAAGTTACCGTCAGACCTCTGACTTCCAACAGAGTATGATGAATTTTATTTCCCACTCTTGTGAGGAATCCTGCACTGGTTTGACCTCAAGTGACTTGGGCCCCAAACCTAAAACCCCGGGGGTTTCAGCGGATGAAACAGGTAAGTCCCCTGTTCCCCTTTCTCAACTGAAATTTTAAAATCCCCAAATAATTTTGAGACGAGCGCGACCTACTGTGTGAATGTTGTCAGGTCTGTAATTCTAAAGATTTGTTGCCATCTAGTGGTCACAGCGGAAGTGAGAACTCTAAAAGGTCTGACTTGAAAATCCACCAAGGCACATCCTGAGTATCTACATTAGTCTTAAAAATTGCGGGATTTGCGAGAGCTTTTGCAGGATTTCTGAGAATATGCTTTCATTCAAGCGTTCTGAGGTCACTCTGGCAAATTTTGCAGGGTCTCAGGTGTTGTGCCGGACCAGACTCATGAGCGGTGATTAACCTGCATATTCCACCCTCATCGGGCACGCTGAGTGGTGGCTCTAGCTAGAGGTCTGCCAGTGGTATTTTTGCTGCTGTTTCCGATTCAGTTGTTTTGACAACAGAGTTTAACAAGAGATAACATGTTATCTGTTCGTCTAAGTGCGAAATTTGCAAGTTGTTAACGAATGTAGTGAAGCTGAATACTTTCAACCACATGAAAACCGCTCTGAGATGCAGCTGAAGGAAATGACTTTTCACACACTAGCTGGGTTCCCGGTGATTGAGAAGATTTTGGGGCGCCTGACATGTCGTGAAACAAACTGAAAAAAAAAAAAAGGCGTGATAGTTTTCCTCATATTACACACAAACAACTGCGACCTACTCCATTCAAGCTATTAGGGACTGATTTGTAATACTTTGGGAACGGAGGGTTTGCTCATGTCCATTACAGCCATAGCAGGAAGTGTAAATTATGCATGTGCCCCTCTGAGTGGTTGTATGTGTGGCATATGCCCGGTATATCCTAGTGTGGTCCACAGGTTTGTGCGCAGTGTGGGTGTCTGCGTTCGCGCTCCTTGTGTTTGGGTTGTGTGACTGTTTATGAAACACGCAGGGTGGTAATAGTTCAAACAGGCATGAGGGCACCAGACCTCATGCTAAGCAGCAGTGGAATGCAGCGGGATCAGCTGTTCTTTAACCACATGACCCCATTACCGAGCCCCCCCCCCCCTGTCAGACCTGCCTCTCAACCACTCCAAGCGGGGTGGATGGTGACAACAATTTAAGGGCTGGAGAAAACCCACAGAATTATTCCATCAGGCGGCCCAGAGATCAAGATTAGATCGCTTTCTCTCTCTTTCGGTAATGGTAAGAAAATGCAGTTCAAATGTTCATAACTGTCCCATATGATGTCCACAGATTTAAAGTTATGCCTCGTACAGCTTAAAAGTTTACATTGCTACTGCTGGACCCTTATTAGGTTACATGGCCTAGTTTTAAAGGATTTTTGGGACGTGCTGGAACCCTACATAAGACTAAGATGGTGTGGCCCTAATGTGGTCATGGGTTGTAGGCCGTCAATTGAAGGATTTATATAGGCCTGAAATATGAATATAAGGCTGTAACAAAAAATTATTTC
Organism: Xiphias gladius; assembly: GCF_016859285.1. Classification (NCBI taxonomy): domain Eukaryota; kingdom Metazoa; phylum Chordata; class Actinopteri; order Istiophoriformes; family Xiphiidae; genus Xiphias; species Xiphias gladius. Next base: position 20,265,888 of record NC_053402.1, on the reverse strand, counting down.
ATTTTCTCGATTAATCAATTATCTGGTATTAAAAAAAAAATATTTTTTTTTAAAGTGACATTTTCACATCGCTTTTTTTTTTTCTGAATAAAAGTCCAGCATCCAAAGATATTTCATTTAATTTCATTTCATTAATGTTAAACAGAGAAGAAACAGCAAATACTCACATTCGAGAAACTGGCACCAGAGGATATTTGGCTCCTTTACTTGAAACCATCATCCGGTTTATCAAAAATAGTTGATGATTAACGTTCTGCACGTTGACTAATGAATTAACTAGCTAATCATTTCAGTTCCGGGTGAATCCATCCATATTTTAGTCATTTTGAGTATTTTTAGAGGCCTGAAGAAGTGAAAAATACCCAGTCCTTTACAAGATAAAGCAAAAATGAGAGAATAGTAGGAAAAAATAAACAGATACATCTTTGGACCCCTTGGTTTGGGAACCTCTGATCGATAGTATATGCACTAGGGGCGGCTGTGGCTCACGAGGTAGCGCATCCACCAACCGGAAGGTCGGTGGTTCGCTTTGAGCGATCAGTAAGACTGGAAAAGAAGTGCGGTCCGCTCACTGTGACATGCACCCAAAATCCAAGCCTTCTGGCGACTGGAATTGTATTCTATCTAAACGGCAATTTATTCTGTCGGTATTGTCTACAGGATGTGTAACAGGATAGAAAAATAGGTGGGGCATGTATGCTGCTTAAAAAACAGGGGGTTGAGAGTTGACAATGACAGGAGCATACCTGCCTAGACGCAAGGTTTCACCCTAGACTAGCTGGAGGCCTGACAGGAAGCTCGCTGTCCTTTCAGGGGGAACACCCAGTGCTTAGAGAGGAGGCAGGGCAACAGCAGTAGTCTCATCACTGCTGGGGGGCAGATTTACAAGGGATCTGTCTGGGTGACAATGGGACCTTTGTCCCTCTGACTGACTTATGATTATGTCACGTGGGCTCTTTAGGGGAAGTACATCGTCTCCCCCCCCTGCAACCTGTCACCCACTACTCGTCCATTTAGTGTCCGCCACCCTGAAGCACGCTATGTCAACGCTCAGTTTCCAGTCAACAGCGCACACACACACACACACACATTCACCAATTATTTAGGAGCACAGAGGCATCCTCCGCTAATCTTTTAGTGCTAGTAGGCACATGCAGAGACTAAATTAAATAACAGAATGCTACAATATCCAGTTTTTCAGCTTTGTCAACAACTGTCAACTCTTCCCCTCTGCTGAATAATAAATTAATCACAAAAGTTGGTTCCTCATCACACAATCGTCCGCGTCCGCCATGATAATTCCAGCATGATTCATCCACGCTGAGTAAAAGAGACAGAGGGCTCACTACAGGCACACAAGAGCTGCACTATGCTGAGAGATCTCCCGTGTTACAAGATTATGAATGTCATCTTGAAAAATCACGTCTTCTGCTCTAATGTGGTTAGATAGCTTATGGAGTCTTTCGATGGAAATGGCATTGTTTGTAACAAGCTAATGACTGACTGTTGTGCGTGGGAGGCGGCAGGATGGACTGAGGGGAAACCAGATGAGAGGGCTGGATATTTGATTTAACAGACCGCTACAGAAGCAAGGTGTTTTTTGCCGTACCTCTTCTAAAAAAAAACACTCCAGTTATTCTGGGGCAGTTCCTCCCTATTTTTTTTTGCCTTGTTATTATCGCGGAGTTTCTATGCTTGAGAAAGCCATTTTTTTCCCCACATTTCTCTGCACATTCCTGTTAGTGTCTCATGATGCATGAAAGGTCGTGCAATATGTCTATTTTCTCCCAGAGGCATTGCTCTCAGGGGCGAGTTTGTTATCTCTCTTTCGGATCAGGATACATTCAAGAAAATACTGGTGAGGACAAAAAGAGCGATTCGTCTTTTTTTTTTTCCCACTGCAGAGATTATTCCAGGTCTAGTGAAGACGTGTTCACAGACTGAAAGATTGACAAACATTTACAGACATACTTGAGGTCAGAAAGCAAGCAAAACCTAGATGGTAAAGTAATTTAGGAAGTTGGTTTTGCTTACTGTGACAAGTGACACTTGTACCGTGGCAAGCATATACCACACATTGACCATAAGGGACTCAGCTGCTGACTGGAGTCAGCAGATCTGCTCATCAGTCAAGGAACCATTAAATGAATGTGTGTTAGCGGTAAAAAGCAGGTTAAGTGTAGTTTTTACTTTCCTTAACAAGCCTCTGTGTCTATCGGTACTGTTAGCCTGATTTTATAAGTTGCACAACCCTCTTTATTGATCATTCCCCTGTCTGGTCACAGCAAAGCAGCTTCAGACAGCCCAAACAAGTTTTCTGCAAACACTGAGGTCTGCCAAAACAACAACTTTCCAAAGGCGCTTCTCTTTTGGATTTTCTGTGTGTGGGGCTGCTGTGGCACAGCTCGGCTTACTCAGCATGTCCTTACTAGGCATTATTACTTTATTGCAAAGAGCTCAGCGTGGAGTTTTCCACTGAAAACCAAATCGGGAGGGATAAATGCAGGAGAGCTGGGTGTGGTCATCTATATATGGGTGTTTATTGTTAAAATGCGTCACGTATGTTCAACATATTTCCCATAATCCTCCTTGAGCTTTACCTCCAAGACTTTATTCTCCTTCCACCACACAGCTGGCAACACAGAACTCCTAAAACCGAACAACGGATGAGTTATGGCTCTTCTGGGCATCAACTCCCAACCTCTTTCTGCAATTAGTCTCTCCGTCTGGCTTCCGTGGACTTCCTGCTTCTCTCAGTTCCATCTTAAGTTATTTATATAGTAATTCTGTTGATCCAGCCAGGAGTCCTGCCATGTTAGAAACAACTTCCCATCTCAGCTGAATGGAGACTTCCCTTCCTTGGCCCCCAACCCCCTCCCGACTCTTAAACTGAGAAACACTTTTTTTTTATTGCCAGAGGATAAGAGTTGATGTAGCTGGAAAAGTTTGACACTGGAATAAAAGAAGCTTGTGTGCGTCTGTGTGTGTAGGTAAGAGTTTTGGGGGTATTAACAGTCACTCTGATTGGATGGGAAGCCTCTTCCCCTCATCTGTTCCTCCCCTCACTGGTTTTGAACATGTTTCCTGGCACACACACACACTAGTAAAGAGGCAAACTGTGGGGTAATTCAGTACTGGGCTCTCATGTTACTGCAAAGGGGAGAGGGGCTTAAGGGGTGTGGGCGGGGGATGGCTGGGGGAGGGAGGGGAAAGCAGAGGGGCAAGGCTGAGCCTCTGAGGTGGGGGCGGAGAAGAGAAGGAAATCTCGTTTTAGTACTACGGTGCAAAGTAAGGCTGTGAGTTTGTCTGTGTGAGCACATGAGAAAAAGAGGGGGAGAAAGATGTGTGGACTAGAGAGACATGACAAGGATTGAAGTATGATGTGGAACAACAAAAGATCGGTTTTGTTTCAGCTGACCTGGAAACAAACAGGAAGAGAGATAGGACAAAGTAGAGGGACACAGAAGAAAACAGACTTGCCGTGCAGGAGGCAAAAAAAGAAGACAAGCTGATAACTGAGGAGGCGTACTCTCACTCACCCAAGGAGGGGAAAAAAACTGAGTCAAACCAGACAGACAGACAGGGTGAGGAGGGAGAGTGGGAGAAGGGAGTGAGGTAAAACGAAACATTAACAGAGCAGAGAAGCAAAAGATTAACACTCTTGAGAGAGAGAGAGTGTGTGTGTGTGTGTGCGAGTGTGTGTGTGTGTGTGTGTGTGTATGTGTGTGTGAGAGAGAGAGAGAGAGAGAGAAACAACGAGCCGAGGAGGGGGAAGGAAATGTGAAAACAGCGTGAGGGTGACAGTGAAAGCAGATAACAGTAGGTTTTGAGCAAGGTGAAGCGGGAAAGAGCAAGAGAGGCAGAAGGTGAGGCGGCTAGCGGGTGAAGTTAGCAGGAGGGGAGAGGTATGAGGGGACAGCTCTTAAAGTCACTCGTCTCTTTGATGATCACTCTCCTCTGTGTGGGGAGCCTGCTGACTTCGCTCATTTGGTACGTGTTCAACGACAAGTAAGTGTGTAACTACCTTTCCCAACCACATGTACACACACACACAAACACACGTGCGAGCACACACACACACACACACACACACACACACACACACACACACACACACATACAGTCTCTTTGGTCTAGTCAGGGAGGTTTATGTATTTTAGGTGCTGGTGGCGTATTAATTGGGGAAAATATAAAGAAGCATGCTGAGATGTGATGAGATAACAGTGTTAGAAGATGCTGACATATCAGATGATGAGACGGGGAGAAAACATTTTGAGGTTTTCTTTTCACTTTTTTTTGCAAACTTTGGCACACCTTCTCCACTTCTTTCCACTTGTGTCATCATCTTTGCCAAAATGCACACAGCTGTGGAAGGTTAGTGTGAAACAATTTTTGCTGCTCTTCAAGACGAAATAACAGACAACAAAATTAATTCAGTCAAGTCTTTTGTTAGAAATTTGATGTTCACTTTTTGACGTCGCTTTATTGCGAGTATAAGCTTAAATGTGCAGAAAATCACAAGTAGCAAACCGTATGCAGGAGAAATACCCACAATGAAACCACTGAAAATGAAATACGAAATGCTGTTTATGCTTAACATCGGGTTCCACAGCAACAACCACCATACACTCTGACATTTATAACAATATGTCATAGGTTGTGGGTTTGCACTCCAGCAGGTGCACGCACTGCAGGACTGTGTCAACACTGTGAATAAGGCAGGGCCACAAAATGTTAAACTCCAATTGCATTCTACAAAAACCGTTGGTTCTATCTTAGCTCTTTATGTAAACGTAAAACAGGGCGTGGAGAAGAATCAAGCCTGTCCAAGGTACACATAGCACAAACTGCAGGCACTGCAACACACAGACATGAAAAGGCAGAAGTCTCCTGCTGAAATGTTGCAAAGTAGCAAAGGTCTCTGCTCGTGAGTTTGTACACTGGTTGTTCATTCATGGTGTATGAAGCTGACAGACTCACCACTGCTCTGCCAATATTAGATTCCTAAATGCAGAACCTTGTAAAATTACTCTATTTGCTTTAGTATTTATTGGGAAAAAAAAACAGTCATACCCAACAATCACACCAGACAGTAATGTTGGTTGGACAGCTGGGCGGACCAAGGCGTTCAGGTGATCCCTATCGGGCCAGTGGGGCCAGCCACGGTAGTTTGGCCTAAACAGGAACAAAGTAGATCTCATGTAAGGCTGGGTCACGCCCCTAAGTGTCTGCTCTTTGTTTGGGTGAGAGAAGCACTCGAAGGCAATTTAAAAATACGCTAGATTTAGATTAGAGAATGGTGACAGAGGCCTCAGCAGAGAGGTCAATGCATCATCTAACATTAACACGGGGCTTCCACAGGAAAGCCCACCCAACTTTTGGCATATTTTACAATGCTTATTGAGGATTGCTTTGTGTAAATAAACCAATAATATGCTGGCATGAGATCGAAGAACACAGCGCTTGTAGATCAAGACTTTTCTTCTCCACTGTTGTAAAAAACAGAGCAATGAGCACAGTGTCAGAGCAACTTTGGTTTATCAGTTTTATATATCCTGTTTTTCTTGTTCGCTTCACAGCAATGTGGAACCTCACAAACCGCCTCCCCAAAGGAAAAGCGCCCCCAAGCCCTCCGACCCTTGTAAAGGCTGCAGGTGAGAGCAAACACCGTCGCAGCCTCTCCTGAAGCAACCTCTCTGCTTCTGCGCTCGTCAAATCAAGTCACGTCGGCGCTACAGGGTTTACACACCTGACAGTGTATTTGAATGTGTGTGTGTGTGTGTGTGTGTGTGTGTGTGCGTGTGCGCGTGTGTCACAGGGAGATCATCGACAAAGTAAGAGAGCGTTACTCTCAAACCTGGAAGAAGCAGGAGGACAATTACCAAAAATTCAGGTAAATAAAAAAAAAAAAAAAAAGACAATATCCTCTCGTGTCCATATACAGGCTGGAATTGTCACTACACTGCCACATTCCACTGATGTGAAATCGGTATGATTTAAAAGACTGTTCAAATAAACCGTACATTGCGCCACAAGCATGAGAGCAACGCAAACATTACACTACTACTCGAGATGATTTGTTTTGTGATATAAACAATAAAGGCACCACGAACCTAAACAGAAACCGACAGAAAATATTATTATATTATTGGAACCACTTTTTTAAGAGCTAGGGGAGGTAGATTTACATTCTCTCAAAATAACCCTTTTAGCTATATTTTAGCCCAAAACAGCATGTACAGAGCTTGTTTTCCAAAAATTGTGCCGTAAATGGTAAGTACTTCCTCAATGTGGTTTTAACTTTAGGTACAGGCCCAGAATAGATGAGTCCGGATCCCCTCGCCTTATATACAGCCGTCACAAGTAGCTGAAGCTGATCTTTGCAGGACCATAAACCGTACTAGATTCAAAGGCTTAAAAAAAAAGGAAACAAAATCTAAACAGGAGTTTTCGTTTTTTATCTGGATGGAAAGAGGAACAACTAAAGACGTGCAAGGAGAAGCGGATATAGAAATGTTGAATTAAGTAGGGGAACTTACACACAAGTGTTATCCATATAGATTAAATGCAACACATCTCAAGGTCACGAGTTATGATAAAACACTCACACAGACCTTTTCTGTTTTGTTTAGTTTAGTTTTGTTTGTTTTTTTCGGAATCAAAACCTTACATTTCAACACCTAAACTTACCTGTCAATAAGCGTCAACGGTCCTGACCGTGTTGTCTGCTAATTAACAAAATCCTTGGGGTTCCCCAGATCTCAGCTGAGCGGCAAGTGCCACGGTTTCCACAGGGCTATCATTACCCAGGCCAACACTCCAGTGGGATCAAAGCTGGTGTATGACGGGGAAAAGAAGAGGACGCTCCAGGTGACCCCGGAGATTTTCAGGACCTTTGCGAGGGTAGGTCGTTTGACATTCGTGAATGTTACCGCATCATTTGCTGCTCGTTTGGCGGCTTGATTGTCCCTCAAGTTTTTTATCACAGTGATTATTTCACCGCTTCTTGCTGCCTTAAGTCATGCGTCTAGTCACATGTTGGCTCTTTGATGCGCACGACACACTTTATTTTCCACAAAATTAGACCAGAGACTTGCCCTGACCATTGAACACATTTTTCTGTAAGTAAGGTAAATTAACATGCAGCATGTGAATGGGAAATCAGATATGAACAGTTTATAAGTTTATAAGCCCACAACTCTTAGTCTTGGACAACACAGAGAGCATTTGTCTTCTAAAATATGGGGGATTTATTATGAAAATTTAAAGAATCATCATTTTTGGAGGGAATAAGACATAGGGGGCACCCAGATTTGAACTGGGGACCTCTTGATCTGCAGTCAAATGCTCTACCACTGAGCTACACCCCCCTCCATACTCTATTTCTTTTTCGTACAATATAATGTGACTTTAATAATATACACCATGATCGACTTTTAAGGACATCATTTTTTAAAAGCTGAATGGTCCGGTACAATTGATTAGACCCATGAATTTTATTTTTTTTTTCCCGACCACTGACAAATGCGATTAACTGACCCTGAAGCGTTACTCATTAGGATGATTTCGGTAAAAGTATATCACTTGTTGAAAATGACTCAAAATGTGAATGCATATAATGGGTAAATTCAGGGAATTTAATAAAAAAGATAACTGTGCAAAACGCAGATAAGGATAAATATAACTTCACTATTTTTCTTCCTCTTATTTTTTTACTGGCTTCAGTCCAGGAAAGACGTCTTACGTCATGTACATGCCTCCATGCAGCCGGAACGAGAGCAGTGAAGTAACCGGATGTCTGGCATTGTGATCCCTCGAGCCATGCTGCTATGGCTTACATAACATAAAGTTCACTGCTGTATTTAAGTACGTATTTTCCACCTGTGATAAATGAAAGATTGAATCAGAGGTGACAACATCAAACTCCGGAAACCGGGGATGGCGCAGATTCACCGAGACGGATTTTGCTCTCAGGATGATTTGTCGACTATAAATGTCCAACATGCTTTTCACGAATTATTTTACTGGCCATCACCTCCCCTGAAAGTTTTGGCCAGTTCCTGATTTTACCAAAACCAGTGAGAGGTCAGGCCCCGCTTCTTTGAGAGAACTGTAAAATAACGTCATCAACTTCTTGTCAGTGCTGGAGTCAGTTTCCTCTTTCTGTAAAAAATACAGTCTTTGTGGCCCTGTATTGTCTCAGTGTATATGTTTCCAGGCCACAGTTACATTTCTTATCTTCATGGTCACTGTGCAAACTTTTATAGCACCGAACAATTTTATCCAAGAACAAACGCTCTGCCACTGAGCTATGCTTCCTGTTACAGAAGGACGTTTTGTAGGTGGTTTCGCTCGGAAGGGGCCTGAGGTGGGTCTGGTCTCAAGGGTCTTATGAGGTCTAGCGTCTGAGGCAGAGAGACTAAATATCAGCGCTGTTAGCCCCAGCACACAGGCTCTTAAGTCTGCATTTCTAGACCAAATATCTTATGAAGGGCTAAACCAGGCCTGGCCTGTTTAAAGTTCTTTGTCAAACAAGGCTGAGAAACGCAGCCTTCTTTTGCCTGAATCTCAGGGACACAGCGGGTAAATCTTTATTAACAATAACATTGTAACAATGAAATACAACTCAATTGTTAGGGGCGGTGGAAATTTCAATTCGATGCTGACCACTCCGTGTGAATAAAAAAAGAGACTGAAGGGAGGCATCTTGATCGTGTACATAAGCAACAGACACGAATAAACACACACGTCAACACATGTGGGTACTGCAGAGGATTTCCCTCGGTGCAGATTCAAGAGGAAACAGCTCCAGCCATAGACTTCCCTCCATTATGGCTCTTTGTCTTTGACACACAGTGTCTCACGATCATTACTAATGCCACTGTTCTGTAATGCATTTTCCATTGCTGTTGACCGCAGGAGCATCCTTTCTCAAATAAAACATGGGACACGTGCGCTGTTGTTGGGAACGGAGGGATCCTGACCAACAGCAGCTGTGGGCGGATGATCGATTCAGCTCAGTTTGTTATCAGGTGAGAAAAGGTCTCCGGTGGATTGAAAGGCTGAAGACAAGCGACAAGACAATCAACAAACCGAACTTATCTCTGTTGATATTCCCCATAATGACCTCTGTAGCCTCTGTGTTGCTCGTTCAGGTGCAACCTACCTCCTTTGGAGAACGGATATGAGAAACATGTGGGCGTCAAGACTGACCTTGTGACAGCGAACCCAAGCATCCTCATGGAGAAGTGAGCAAGAGGATGGATCTCACTACACTGTCACCTGATAATGTTCCTCTTGTTTTGTTGCTTCACGTCTGTTGTTTATTTTCAGGTATGGGGCTCTAATGGGGCGTCGGCGTCCCTTTGTGGAGAACCTGCGTAGCTATGGCAACTCCCTGCTGCTCCTTCCCGCCTTCTCCTTCGGCCACAACACTCCTGTTTCCCTGCGGGCCGTCTACACCATTGAGGACTTTGAAAGCCCCACCCGGCCTGTCTTCTTCAACCCCGAGTACCTCCAGAGTCTGGCAGTCTTCTGGCGCTCCCAGGGCCTGAGAGCAGTGCGGCTGAGCACCGGCATAATCATGGCTAGCCTGGCGCTAGAGCTCTGTGCCAACGTGCATCTGTATGGGTTCTGGCCCTTCAGTAATCACCCAAATGGCCTCCATCCCTTGACTAACCACTACTACGACGACAGACAAACTAAAACGAAATTCCATGCCATGCCGGCTGAGTTTGACCTCTTGTTGCGGCTGCACAGTCAGGGGGTGCTCAGGCTTCACCTGGGAGATTGTCGTCCAGGCGAAAAGTAGTTCCCAGATCCAGGGACAACTGAGCGCACAGGAGCAAAGTGCCTTCTGAGTAGCTATTTTGGACAGTGACATGGATTAACGGTGTCCAAGCGTAGTGGACACAAATCAGCAGCCAAGACGTTTGCACTGAAATCAAAATGCAACAATCATACGACTGTAAACCTTCTGTAAACAACCTTGTAGTGTATGCACAACTGTATTTATTAACACCAATGTTCCAGCTGGAGTCTGGAGGGGAATTATTTTAACTGGGAAGCCTTTGTGAGGGTCAACATTGTAGTTCCTTATGCTAATCAGTTATTAATGACCGTTATATAACTGACCGCAGGAGCTTTTAGATCATAGTGAATGTATTTTGAAGAAAATCAAATACCTCCTTTACATGAAGATTGTCGGGCAAAAAAAAAAAAAAACACACCAGCACACTGAATGTAAGCACTTTTTGGACATTTTTGTTAAAAAGCAAGTCACACATTTGACCACTTTGAAAAAAAACCTAAAAAAAAAACAGAAACGTTCTGGTAACCATGGTAACTGGGGGGAAATGAGTGTTACCCATACACTTAAATGACACAAATGTTATGAAAGGCTGGTGCAGGCTGTGGAAGATGTTTCCTGTATTTACTCTGCATCACTGACACTGCTGCGTGTGATACGTGAGGTACGACGTCATGTCCCTGTGGCCTCAACCACAAGCCACAGGGGACCCTCAGTGAGGCTTGGACTAAAGACACCACAGAGGGAAGCAGGAAGTAGAACTCTATTAAACATGAGGGTGCTATGATGAGCTTGTGCTGCAACGTGTTACCCCTTTTTTTAATTAGAGTGTCGTATTTCTACTTACAAACAGTAGTTTTCGGGCACAGTTTGTTTCGTGGCTGGAACGACATATGATCCAGTAATTTATGAGCAGAGTGTTTCATAGCTCTTTTATATGCATTCTTCTATCAATTCTCTTTTTTTTATTACACTTCATATACCATTTTTAACCTGATATAAGCCAAATGCATAGGTATGGTGAATTCGCAAACACATGAATCCATAATAATATTTGTGTTCATTATTAGGCCTCATATTTTTTCCATATTCTATACAGCTGTGATATCAGCGGTCTATAATTTACTGCACCTTCCACTTCACTTCCCCTTGAGGTCCTGCTGCAAGGCATCCCACAGTTACCATGCGGACAAGACCTGCAAACATCTGGATGATGCTCTCACAGACTGGAAAATAACTAACTAGGGAAGCAATGAAAAAAAAACACTGGCTCAGTTTTTGTTCCACTCTTGTTTTCCTGTATCCAAATTCCTAATAATAGCTTGTGTGCACCATCTCTAAAGTGACACCCGTCTAGGGTCAGTGCATCCGGCCAACTGGGCCATTAATGGGATGAAATGTTTGGGTCTTTTTAGAGAAAATAGCCTGCTGCCACAAGTTGCCATCCCAGACATCGGTCATGAGATTCCGCTCGTATTGCCAGTGACCTCATTGTACATCCAGCTGCTGCTCTCTCCTCGTTCCCACTGGCTAGTCTCTGCAGGGAAAGTTTTTTTTACTTGGAGAATCACAAAAACATACTTTCCATTTCCACTTTTGTTGTCTATTCTCCAGACGTTGGGGCTGTGAACTTGCTAATGACGACAGACGCAAAGTGGAAACCTGGATGGAAAAAAAAAACCAAAGAGTGAGGACACATATTCATATTCATCTTCATACTCATATTTTCAATTCCTGAGAAACAATGAATGATTACAGAACGTCCCTGATGATGGCTCAGTCTTGTTTGAAGAAGTGGTTGTATTATCGAGGTCAGTTCAATATTTAAAATCAGTGGCTGATTGGAACAAACACTGAGCTGGGTAATGCATTCATGTAATTTAAAGCCTGACAGACTCGGATGCTGTCTCATCACTGGCTGAAGTTCAGCTGTCACCGAGCGAACTGCCAAAGTCACAAACAGAATGACACGGCTGGCGTGGACTGATGTGACATCTGTTCAATCTCCTGTGTTGTTCCTGCCAGTGACACAGCATCAGTTTGTGTGTCCGTAATTCTCCTGATAGGAGTGCAGAGAACCCCTGCTTTCCACCAAAAAACAAAAAAATCAAACGCATATCTCACACTGAAAACAAGAACAGGACAATGCTGAATATTTCAAGGGTGGGGAGCCTTTCATTTATTTCCTGATGTTTTTTTTTTTTTTTTCTGCTGTGGAGCCAAAACAAACGATGCAGAGACTTAAATCGGTACGTATTTCTGATTTATTTTTTGTAGGAAAATAGGTCTTTTTACATGCAAATCAAATGTATTCATCGAAGAATATGAAAAAAATCTCGCCACGGGGTACCAGAATGGCACTCAAAGAAAAGTACATTTTACAAAAGGCATAGAAAAACACACAAATACACAAATGCACGTATGAATCAGAGTTCGTACTGGCAATACCACTGGTTTTATTGTCACATCCCCACGTGGGTGACTATATGAGAAACATGTAGGGAAACAACACAGTCTCACTACAGTCTTTCTTCTGAACACAGACAGTTTTACGTAGACAGACAGATATTGAGGGTGGACATTGTGGTATCCCTGATGAATAGACCCCACAAAACGATTTCGTCGGATACAACCAGTTTTAATTCTCCGACTGTGTTGACATACAGTACGGAGATGAATCACAAAGGAATAGTTGTCGATGCCAGTTTTGTTCCAACACTGTTAAAAGCTAAATAGTCCGGCTGTACCTGTGAAGGGGCGGCATCCCACCTGCACTTCTGAAGAATAACCTTCTCCACCCAAAGGTGTGTGGGTGCTCAAATACATATTGTCTCGTTCAAGTAAAACCTATCTCAAATTAAGGTGATTTTATGTCATGTATTATCTGTTTTTTTTATTATTATTTATTTATTTATTTTTTGCTACCTTGCAAAACAAAAAGTTAAATTTTTGTAAATGTAATGTAAAAATGGCTAAATATGCTCACAAATAGAGGAAATTTGCCTCTAGTGGTAAACTAGACAGGTTAACCTGAAGGATTAGATGTTCACTGTGTGTTGCGAAAAAATCCCTACCTAAAAGGCCGAAACCCCAATTTATTATTATCTCGTAAAAGCATTGTCACAAAGGTCAAAACTTGCACTTAACGTAAGACTGTCAGACCACCGGAGTGAAAGTCACACAAGGCAATTTTTTCTATGGCTTGTCGTGGGTTTCTTTTAAAAGCCCTGGTGACATTTAGGTGACACATGGTTGTCACAGGACAGCGACATTATGCGGAGGAGAATAACTCCTAATAAAAGTAGTAATAAAAGCCATTTCTGTCCAGCGAGCACTCTGTCTTTCTAACTTATTCTCTGTACCTTTCAGTCACTCAACAGAGAAAAGAGAACAGGTTGTGACAAACACGTAATTGTGCTGTAGGGTAATTCTTTTGACCTCGATAGCTGCCCAAATTCCTTATTTTCCCCTAAAACGTCTGAGCCACATAACCTAGAATAGTTTCGGAGACGTAAGGCCTAGCTGCCAGCCATGCAGACTTTAAACAGATGGGGTCTTTGAGTACCCACATGGCACCTCCTCAAAAAAAAAAAAAAAAAAAAAACCCTTTCCTCACTCTCTGAAGTGACGGGAAGTCGCCCTCTAGTGGCTCCAGCCGCTTGTTACCCGTTTCTTACACAGTGTTCTTTCCTTCTCTTCAAAACAGTAGTGAATACTTTAGACGGGAAACTTTTCTTACTGGGGAAGAATTTAATGAGGGCTGACTGAGCTCCAGGAGATGAGACTGACTCTGACTGGGAAACTATTAGTAAATCACCAGTGGCTTATTGGGATCCCAGTGGCGTTCAGAGGAGCCCTTGTCAGTCACTGCTCTGGGGAGTGGCTGACTGGAGTACTTCTGGAGATTTACGTCTGTCTGCTGCTGTCTGGGCTTGTTGAACAGACATGCGGGGCCTGCTGGTGAACAAATCAGTCAGAGAGAGTCTTTCTAATCGAGCACACAGTGGAATCGCCCACCGTGTTGATTCCAGGGACGTCGAGTCACAGTGTGCAGCCTCACAAGCTCACATGGGCGATGGTTTGTCCGGCTAGTTCACCATTCAGGGAAACATGCGGATCTTTCAGGTCAGACTTAATAAATCAAAGGAAGAATTTGCCAGCGTTTCAGATTTGCTTTCCCCTCCCAGTTTACCATCGTGAAATGAGTAAGAAATCTCAGCTCGTTTGGAAAGCTGCTTTGGGGCAAAGCAGGGGATGGTTGGAATAATTTGGCCCTTCATATCCCTTCCCCAACTGATTTCATCTGCCACTTTGTCTCCACACACAGGTGTTCAGCAGATCTCAGAGCAATGTTGGAAAAGGAGTAACACTGTTTATTAAAATACACCCCAGAAGGTTGCCACACACTTTAAATACCGATACTGTAACATACAAGGAAAGGTTGAGCTTTTTTTTTCTTTATGTCATTAAGTCACTGTAGCCGACATATTATAAAAATATACTATGTCATATTTCACATTTTTTACAATTAGAAGGCAATTTCAAAAACACAATAACCATAAATATTCATACAACTAATTCATTTTTTTAAAAGAACTTGTTGTCTATGTCTTTATTTTACAAAAATTTTTCATATAAAACACAGACTCAAACATAAAAATTGACTCCATTTTGTAGTCTGCTATTTTAAATCCTGTTCCAAAAAGCAATACACATACTATAATACAAAAAAAAAAACAAAAAAAACAAAAAAAACAAAAAACAAAAGACTTTTACAAAAGGGTTGGTCTCACGTAGGCATGTTTTCACAACTGGAGTAGCATGGCCACAGTATTCCGAAGCTACAAACAACCAGGCTTCATAACAGCCTAGCATTAAAATCTTGGCACTGACACTTGCATTACACAAACAGTGTTTGGTCTCACTAGAGTAGAGTAATGGCTTTATACCTTTTCCATTACAAGGTGGCAATATTGCAGCGTTGTACATCTAACGCTGAACTTGCGGCACCGGGAGGACCTAACTACCAGAAGGCTTGTCAATAGAAAAGGAACACTGCAGCTGGTTAAAGTGTTGGTGGATCGGTAGCATTGGCAACTGGTGCCCGCTCCCCAACAAAGGAAGCCCTGTAGAAGAAACCACCAGAGGGCAGTCAGCTACAAGGCAGATGGAGCAACAGTGAAGCACTGAGCAGCCTTGTTTAATAGCCATGAAAACCCAGAGAGAGAAACTGAGAAGTTGAAGAGTAAGGTATAAAAACTGGATTGCTGATGCACCTTGTTAAAAGGAACGTTTTCTTTCGGGAAATTTATGAGTGGAGACTGATTAAAATGCCACCTGCTGTGATCGGCGGGTCCCGAGTAGCAGCTGGTGTAGCACTGTTGTCAAAAAACACACAGGAAACATAAAGAAACACGCCGTCGATCGCAGATGCACGGCAACATAAAACACTGTGATTGATGCTGTGGAGAGAGCAGACAAAGAACATGACTGACAGGACACAGTCTTCAGGAAGTAGATGCTCTCAACGCGTTATAAAGTCACTGCTTTAGGCGCTGTCACTGAGTTAGGCTTAATTTTATTACATTTACGTTGTAATGACGTTCCTTTACAATGTCATAACAACTCATTTCTTTAGCTTGCCAGGGCATAGTGATGACATGGCATCCCCTTTGCCTGTGTATTGTGACGATACCTCATTTTGATGTCATTGTATTTTGCTGTCCCGAGAATTAGGATGCCAATGTATCAAAGGAGTCAGCGTCTTTGCAGAGGAGCGGCCAGAAAATGAGCTAAGCCAAATCTGGGATCAATCTGATTTGCAAGAGAACTCAGTATCATTCAGTAATTTTCCAAAGCTAGAATCCCTAAGAAAGGATGAACGGGAAGACAACAGAGGTCAATAAACTGCTTTAGGACTTCAGGAGAACGAGACATGTAAACGACAGACAGTAACCTAATACAGTTTGTGTTGGTGTGATGTTTCAAGTTAGACAGTGATAGCCCAGACCAAACAAATTGTCAGCTGCAACATCACGTTTTTTTTTGTTTTTTTTTTTACACACCTTAGTACACAAAACACAAATCTTCTCCAGCTTGCAGGATTCTTTAAGGCACAGTGGTGTTTAAATATCCAAGACAGATTTCAACAGCTCGTCATCCAATCTCTAATATATACACGGTTTCATTACATGTCACTGTTTCTGGGGTCAAATCCATACAGAGGGCTTGCCCTCTCCTGATTTGCTGCTGCTGCTGTTGCTGCTGCTGCCTCCCCCGCTGCTGCCTCCTTTCCCGTTCTTGAATTTATGCTTGCGCTCTTTCTGAGGCTGTGACTGTGGCTGAGGTTGGGCCTGGATGATGTTACTTTGGGGCTTGTCGTCCTGGTTGTCCCCAAGCTGCTCCTCTGCTCTGTGCTGCTGACTGTAGGCCTGGATGGCCGCCTCCAGTTGCTCATGGGCTTGCTGGATCATGTCTTTGTTCAGAGCCACGCGGGCCTCTCCTCCAGTGGGAAAGTTATCCTCATTGCTACCAAATTGCTGCTGCTCCTCTTGGGCGATGTTTGCCCGGTTCTGCTTGCACGCCATTTTAGCATTGCTAAGGTCTGTGTAGGGCATCTGCTCAGGTTTGACCACAATGTTGTAGCCAGGTGGAGCTGATGGCGTGTTCCAAGAGAAAGGGTAACCCACATAATCAGCAGCCCCATCTCCACCCACCCCTCCCTCAGAGCCTGCCTCGGGCCCTGCTACCCCTACGGAGCTCTCCACACCCCCGTTGGTGCCCAGCAAACCCAACTGGTACTCGTCCTCCTGAGGTGGGCAGCGCCGTCGGCGAAGAATGTCACAGATGGACCCGATCCCCAAATGGAGCATCTCCCAAACATTGAGTGTGAGGCAGAGGACGGTGACACCGTACATGATGCGCAGGAAGATGGTCTTCTCTGTAGGCCGCGACACAAAGCAATCAACGCTGTGAGGACAAGGCTTCCCCGAGCACACGAACACTGGCATCACGCGGAACCCATACAGCAAGTACTGGCCTGCAAGGAAGCCCGCTTCTAGCACTGTACGAGACACCAGCTGCATAACGTAGACCCGCATCAACCCCTCATCTTGAATGCGCTTGCGCCCGTCATGCCGGACTTTGGGTCTAGGTGTGGGTTGCAGTGGATCCCGTGGCCTTTTAGGGGGCTCGATCTCTGGCACCTCGTAGATCATGGGATCATCCTCCTGGTCCTCCTCGGTCTCCTCGATGCCCCGGTGCTGCCGTGCTCCAAAGCAGATTTTCCTGGGCTTCCTGTGTGTGTAACCCCCTCCTCCTGTTCTGACCGCAGCAGATCCACCTCCTCCTTTAGCTTCATCCAATCGTGCAATCTTGTTGACAGCATAGCCCATGTACATGAGAGAGGGCATCGCCACCAAGATGATCTGGAAGACCCAGAAGCGTACGTGAGACAGAGGGGCGAAGGCATCGTAGCAGACGTTCTCGCAGCCTGGCTGGCCCGAGTTGCAGACAAACTTGCTCTGTTCGTCGTAGTAGATGGATTCTCCCCCAACTGCGGTGAGAACAATGCGGAAGACGATGAGCACAGTGAGCCACAGCTTCCCCACGAAGGTGGAGTGGTTGTGGATCTCCTCCAGCAGCCGCGTGAGGAAGCTCCAGCTCATGGTGTCGCTGGACAGTGGGGCAGACAGTGTCCCTCTCTCACCTGTTCACAGACTCTGGAGAAAGTAAAGAGGGAGAAAAGGGGAAGATAAGGGGGAGAGAAAAGGAAGAAAGTATGAGCTCACAACAAATGCTTTTGAAATGTGATCAAAGCAAGTAAGATTTGTCTGAGTTTTTCCAGTAAGACTTCTATCCCCGTGGAAACAGTATTAGTTCTGCAAGTTCAGTGGCAAAATTTGAAAGATGTTTGACATAATAATCGCGTTAATTAAATGAATGTTAGTCTCTGAGCTCGGGCATCAATATATCCTTAATTTGATCTGTTGCTTCTTGAAGCACAGCTAAACACACACAGGATTCGGAGATCAGTGCCACAGTGAGGCTGCAGTGGAGTTCAAGCTTTTTAAGGGAATTAGAAGACCAAACAGGGTGGAAAGAGGATATCAGTATTAAAAAAATACCATCAAGCAGCACTGAGAAGGAGGCGAAATAATCCAAATAGGGAATTTGCTATCGCCAAATGCACACACACTTTATTTAACAGCCTATCTCCTTTTGAAGAAATAAATCCTCTTAGTGAGCCTTCTTCTGTGTGAGGTGCAGTTTTCAGGACTGTATTAACTTGACTGGTTGTGCTGGTTGTCTCTACAGCATTGTGCTGTGTGCATTGTGCTGTGCCGTGCTGTGCCACACTTATGTGCTTGCGCGTGTGCGTGCGTGTGTGTGTGTGTGTGTGTGTGTGTGTGTGTGTGTGCGTGAGCAACAGTTTTTGGACGAGGGACATGTTGCCTATGTGGTTTAGGGTCTGGGCTCCAGGCAGTCCACCCAAACCAGTAGAATCAGTAGGTGGCCAGGCAGAAACCGTTGGAGCGGGGGAGTCAGACAGCAGGCCCGCATTAGCTCAGGCGGTGGAGTCGAGACCAAACACTGCTGTCCCTCAGGGCGGCTTTGGGGGATGAGTATGACACCTCCTCAGAACTTTCCCCCTTATGAAGCCGCAACAGCGCATGGCTTATTGTCAGCTAGACTGAGAGGAAAATCCAACCATGAATACTAGCTTACGTTGGGGTTTAAAGGGCTTCCAGGGACAATATCCTTACCAAGCAGGTTGAAAGCTTAGTATGGGTGAGCTGGAGCTGCGGCGAGAGGGAAACATTTAGCTGGGGGAGACGAGCAGCGGCTCCCAGTCCTCTGCTTTGTGTCTCCGTTGGGAGCAGAGAGTGCGGGATATTTTGAAGAAGCCCTGCGATGAAACATGTGCTGAGTATGGATCACTCTGACCAAATAAGGACATGCCTGGGACGTGGGGGAGTAGATGTCAGGAATTCCTCTGTGTGTGTGCGCGCACTCCAGCACGCATTATTACCGACATACTGTATGAGTGCACAGCTGCCTGAACTGTGTACCATCCCGCAGTCAGACTAAGAAGCGAAGAGCCTGTGAGAGTGCTGACTGTGAGCGTCTGCGGCCGACGTGAATGAGTAAGCGGCACATGGTCAGCGGGGAGTGGGAGGCTGCCACAAGCACACACGGAGTCACAGCAGTGTCCTTCCACGGCCGAGCTGCGTCTGACTTCTCTGCGCAGTTGTCCTTTAGCTAATGATACCCAGATTCACTCGCAGACAAACAGTCAGCTGCAAAGGTTTAACTGCTTGATTTAGTATAATGGTAAGGCTATTCTGCTGTTTAATGTTGTGGGGCAACAAATGTGTTATATTTACTGTGTCTTCTGTTTTTCCTACCTTTCCTATCCTATATTTGTCTTTTAATGTTGTACTTCCTATTATAATTGCAATATTTTGGGTTAATTCATGGTACTCTATTAAATATTTGTTATGTAGAGGATTTAATGTGTCATTCATACAATATTTTTCATAAGATGGTTTCTTTTGTACAGGCACATTTTTCTGACTTTAGATGAGTTTTGGCTTCTAGCAACGGTTAAAATGAGCCCGTGCACAGTATTTGCTCTGGCTTTGTTTGAATTAAGGGAAAATTTTCTTTTCTCATCTTAAACCCCTTAACATACAGTTTTCTGTGTGTTCTGTGTGTTTGCGTTCATATAATTCGCAGACTGTACCAGCTCTGGATATTTGCACTGTGTGAAATATAAAAGCCCAAGCTTTCACATTTTGACATCGCTTCAAATGGAACTATTCTACATGTTCTGTGCATCATTTCAAACACATTTCCCCAGCATTCATTCAGACGTATTCAGTGTTTTTGGAAACTTTGGGATCTCCACTAGAATTTGAGTGCCTGGGTAGCTCGTGCACCACGAACTGTCACACTCCCTCCTGACCAGGAGAGACGCTCCAGCCCAGGCACACAGCTGCCTGATCTTAATACTCCTGCTACCTCAGCCACATATAACCTGGCATTTTGCCTTCTCATCCAATTTATGTCTGCAGGAGCTAGTGGGGCAGTTAGGGGTAAGAGGCTGACTCTGTGCATTAAGTTAGCAGGGTGAGTCAGCTTCGCGAATAGCACCACACGGACAGAGCAGGCAGGTTTTCTCTCTGTTACTGTCATGTAAAGAATGAACAGCAAATAGGGGGAAGTCACGTCACACACGAAAACACGAGAAAACAAACACCAGACTCTGGTTCCAGAGTCAGAGAAGGAAACAGCTACAAGAAAAAAAGCCCTCCAGCGCAATCTCACGGGGAATTTATATAATATGAGACTACTAATGAGCTTTGAAAGGGACTCGCATTCAGGATCAATGGCTCTATAGCCATCAGCCCGAAAGGTCATGACTGTACAATCATGGGTCATCAAAGCATCCGTCTCTCCGATACATCTGAGCCCATGACATAGGTCATAGCCCTACCAGAACAGTACAAAGTCAAAGGTCAACAGGATCAGTTCCTAAGGGGTGAACTCTCCACATCACGACCTCGTGCTCTGAGTCAAACAGACAGTTACAGTTACACTGAACGACACTAGAGGGATCTACTCAGTCACCGGCTCTCGTCCCTCAGGATTCAGAGAGACTCACATCCAGATATGGTACAAAGACAGACCCGCACACAGGCAGACACACGCAAACACACACACACACACACACACACACACACACAAATGCAACAGCCTCAAAAAAGCATGTGGTGTAAAGCCACAATGTCCCTACGACTACGAGAAACACTGAAGTGAGTTTAGCTGAGGTGCTCCTCATTCACGTTAGCGGCCCATCCTGTGAACACAGCGCTGCAGCCGCGGCTGGGCCACGGGCTTCGGAGGGACACCACGGGAACGAGCCCACCACGGGACAAACCGCGACCCCTGCACGGGACAACTGCAGGTGGTCGGATGTTGTAACCGCATTACAGGGGGATGCAGTAACAGCGTGCATCATCCAGGGGAGTTCTGCACAGCAACAGGTGAAGGTACACGACAGATGTGCCAGGTCGTGGTTTCTGTACGTGAGATTTGGACTTAAACACCATCAGCCTGCTTTGACCTGACAAATACTAACTTGGGAGCTTTTAAAAACTAATGAAAACGTTTAAGTTAGCCAGCTACTTGGAGAAAGCCTTTGAGATGAGGATATCAGGATAAACATTAGGCTTGCACTGTTTCTTGTCTGTTTTATGCTACAAAGTGCGCAGTATATTTGAAATTTTGCACATAAACACATGTAGCTGTATATAGAAAGTTATGACCAATGTTTTTCTCATGGCTTTGTGCATCTGTAACCAGCAGATGTCTTATTATATTTTTGATGTTTAGTGGTGTCTCGTAATTCCATATGGGTTTGGGCCGAATATTTAGCATGACAGGGAAATAAAAGTCAACTAACCAACTAAGAAATGAACTAGTATTCTATTCAAAGCAACATTTTGAATGGACACGTTTCTAGCATTGTTTTTAATATTTTGTATTCACGCGACCTGTTTCATCAATGTTTTGGATGCAGATGTACGTCGTTACAGTACGTGGCTTCAAGTAAATGTAAGAATTGTAAAAAAAAAACATAAAAAGGACAAAAGATTCAAACATAAAAGACTATAAATATATGAGATACTGTATAGGTATTAAAATGCAAAACTGTACACTGGTCCATTGTCTGGTTGAACTGCGCAATTTTTCAGTATGTAAAAATGTACATTTGTTGGTTGTAAGACAAGCTATACAATAATTTTGTACACATACAAGTGCAGATATGCAAATGTCCGGGGTACGTTTGCCCTGGGTACTGCATTGTGAATAAAGGGGAGTGTAACATATTCAATAATCTCTCTCTGCCTCTAAACTGTTTGTCTACATATTACATAATCAAGCTTTGATACATTACATCCAGATCCGTGTATGAACACACATGCTCACACCCTCACAAAGCCACATTCATTTTAATAAATGCAGGCCAACGGCAGTCTGGATAATGAACGTGCCTTAAACGGTAGAAAAAAAGCCCTAATGAGTGTAAGTAAGGCTAACAGATTAATTAGCCTTTAGATGAACTTCAATCAAGCGAAGCACACAAACGTATATTTGTAGACAAATGAAACATGTCAAACTGCTACGTGAAACTCTAATTGAACATAATATCAATGCATGTTTTGTGTGGTCCCTGTATTTAAAGCGGATGCAGACAGTAGTAATTTATTGGCTCATATGCTACTAATTTTTGGCATAATTCTGTCTCCGCTTCTCTGCTTATCTTCGCGCAGTAGGCAAAGGCAAAGGCAAACAGCCGCACAGATGGAGTATGAATGTCAGCACAGGCTCTAGGTAAACGCATCCTCAGTCTGCTTCATCATCATGCTCATTATCAATTAGATCTCTCAGTGTTTTTTTTAAAGATCTTAAGGAAGATCCAATAAAAGAAAACGTCAGTGTTTTCTTCAGCCAAGACTGATTTGGCTGCTGATGCTGCTGATCTGCTGTTGGGCCGCTGCCTTTAAAACACTCCTCATTTTGATTTTACACTTTTATGTGATTTTTTTTTTTTTTTTTTTTACTTTCAGTGGTTTGTCTGCAACTTTTAATGAGGGGCATGATTCGGCTTTTACCGGCTGCCTCTCCCCCACAATGTGAAACAATTCCATGTGAGCAACATGTGCTGCAGAGTGATCTTTTAGCTTTGTGACACTACCCCAACACACACTGTTTAATGGGGACAGGGATGAAAGTGCCTGGTAGGTGAAAATAGAGGGCTAAGATTTGTCTTCTCATACTTTGTGTCTGTTACTAGTCTCATCTGCAGTAGCAACTAATGGACATGTAATACGATATTGCTTTTATTTACAATTTTTCTGCAGCACTGCTACAAGCTCTCATTGTCTAACACTTGGCGGAATGATATCGTCTGCTGTCACTCAACGTAGCTTTTCAAGCAGTGGCGTGAACGATGCAGCCATTAGGGCTTGATCGACATAACAACATTACCACCCTGCGAGACACTAGAAATGCCAAAATAACAGTATAATACTTGCTGGTAAATATGAGCGGTCATTTTTGTCAAATGTGCAAAATTGTGAGCGTAAGATTGATTATTTCTCCTCTGGAACAGTTGCAGGATGTGGGATTTCACTCAATAAAAACAATAAAAAGTCCTTCTGCTAATTTTGGGCTCCAAAGTAAGTGATGCAATAAACCCAGATAGAGCTGAGAAGGTTGTTTATGGACAGTCACCATATAAACTTCACCCTTCAATTCAAACCCTCTGCATTCACAGGGAAAAGGGGTTAGATAATATATTTTTAAAACTATAACTATACAACAGTTTTCACTGCCAAAGCAGAATAGTGTAGCCAACATTGAGGCAAAGTCAGAAAGGCAACATAGCGGGAGAAAGAGAACAAAAGCACTCAACAGAGAGAAAGGTTTATTATGCTGCTTGCTTCAAAAACATGATTCTATCTGTGTGAAGGAGACACATTTTTACATTTTATATTAACCAAAATCCCCAACGAAAATATTATCGTGGAAGATCCAGACCAAAGCCAGTTCCAAATGTGCCGCGTTGGAGTTCGAAGCTATCCTCGGCGCTGATAACAAAGTGCTGCGGTGTGTGCGGAGATTTAATTTTCTGGCTTTGTAAAGCTTAATCACATAAAAAAGAAACACCTTTATTCCCAGAATGGACAATGTGGCTAATAACTAATTGGGATGAGGTGGAAATTCAGGCACAATGAGGTCTATTGTCTGAGTGCCACTTGTCAGTAGCCTATGAGATTCTTTTAAACTACTGTCACTGAAAAAATAATACTGTCATTCTAAAAATGACTTAATAAATTGTGATATCAGGGAAACCCTAATGCCAGTGAGGGATACATGGGTCATTGCCACAGTGCCCCTCTGCCTCTGTTCTGCCAGCGGCATCATCAGGGTTCACTGATGCCCCTCTGAGCCTCCACCTTGTCCCACACAGACTTCACAGATCAAACTGATCTGCTCACACAGACATCTGCCAGAAATCTGTCCGTGCAAAAAAAAAAAGCCCCCCTGGATCGTCATATGTGGGTTAAATCGTGGCTAAAGAAAACCCCCATATAAAAACCAGCAAATATATGTCATAAAAAGGCCACAGCCTTTGCTTGTGAATTCAAAATATGAGTAGAGATAAGCACTAGAACAGCGGTGTGGAGGACCGACCGCCGGCAAATGCTCGGCTTGAAAAGCACACGGGGTTTCTTAAATTGTGGCTCCCCATCCTCTGCTCTAAAGGGGCTGGATAAACTCCTTTGTTAGGCACTCAGAGATATTCAAATCAGCTCCAAAAAAAACCCCAAACAAAATAAACAAACAACAAAAACCAAAACAAAATATCGCTATAAATGGATTCCTTATCAACATTTTCTGGATGTCTGCTTTTTTTTCTGAGCACCAACTTTGTTCAGAAGAGAGTCCCTGTAGTGATTAAAAACACGCATGCCGAGAGTGACTGTTGAATTCACCCACAGAAGGTTATCAGAGTTGTTAATCATTTCCATTTCGTAGTTTCCTAATCTCTACCAGATTGTATGGTGTTTACGCATACACACACACGCGCGCGCACACAAACACAGACGAGAAACTTACTTGCAGAGTGATCAATGGACGCAGCCATGAAACACAAACAAACTATTAATTCCAAAGGGTTGAGTTGACAGTGCACCCCAGTTAAGGGCCTCTGGCTCATACAACGGGCAGCAGAAGACAACAAGGAATTCAAATCAGAAAACCTTACTAGTGAGGGGTAAAAATACAAACTGCTGAACATTTTGTTGTGTGGTCAAACCTGAGCCCCAGCCTGTCAGAGAGCCTCTTGAGATGAGGAAGTCTTTGCTGGGACGGATGAATGAGCTACTCTTCTTCATTTTTCAGGAGGGAGGCGAGTCACGAGGGAGTGTTTCTCCCTCTGTGTTCGTGGGAAACTAAAAATTCCCTCATTAACAGTGTCCGAAGGGAAGAAACATAACGGGAAACCGGTTCCATATGTTACAGGAAGAGTCTCTGACGCAGGAGCAGCCGCTCTGTGTGCATCTGTGCCTTTTGTTCAGCTTCATGCGGGGAAAAATACATGTAAATTACGTTTTAGGGTTAGAAATATAACTTCTCCTAAACACAAGTTCAGGACCTGGGCTGTCCTGCGGACAAGACGTCCGGGGTGTGGCTTCCTAATTGACATGATCAGTTATGAAAGATTATTTCCTTCGTCATCACTTAAAGTCACTTTTAGAGGAATAAATACAAAAAAACAAAACAAAAAACAAACAATGCATACAGACAACACACAAGCTGCAAAGTAAAATGGTAAAGCAGTATACTCACTCTACTCCTTCTCTCCCAGATGCCAGGTACTGTGTCCTTTGTCTCTCAACCTGAGGCCCCCTCATCTACATCTCCTCGTCTCACTTACCCTCCTTTACATACCCCTTAACCTCGGCCGACATCAGACAGCACTGACCTAAACTCAACAATGGCATCCCGACAACAAAAAGCTGAAAAGCAAACACACAGCTCCGTGGCCGATCTCTAGTGGAGAGCCTCAGTGTGTGTGCTTAACCAACTGTGAGCTCTTCCTGAAAGGGAGAGGAAAGAGGGAGGCAGCACATCTTGCCTCTCTCCCTCTGGTAGTCACAACGGTCCTCACTTACCCCCCCATCCCCTCCAAACTGGGTCACGGTTGGGGGTGTGGATGGGTGTGTGTTTGTCTGTTTTGGTGATGATGAGGGTGAGGAGGAGGTGGTGGGGT
This sequence comes from Xiphias gladius, assembly GCF_016859285.1. Taxonomy (NCBI): domain Eukaryota; kingdom Metazoa; phylum Chordata; class Actinopteri; order Istiophoriformes; family Xiphiidae; genus Xiphias; species Xiphias gladius. The sequence goes on along the minus strand of NC_053402.1, from coordinate 20,240,233 downwards.
TTTTAATACCCCCCCCCCGGGGGGGTCGGAGGGAGGGGAAGTCTGGGTTCGACGGACAGTGATAAGATGGATGGGGAAGTACATGGCTTTTTGGATGCAAGCGATACTTAACTTTTTGAGACCTCTGGCCATCAGCGAGGACCAGGACAGGACGGGGCTTTCAGGCAGGGGTAAGGGTAGCAATTAGAAATCTGGCCTTTGTGTTTTATAACCCTATTACAATGCATCTGAGATGGATGAATTTAAAAGCGCTACATGTGGCCTTTTGAGACTGGGAGATCTTAAATAAATTACCTGAGGCTGGAGTATTTTTTTCGTCCTAGCAAAAGGTTTTGTGATTGTTTGGCATTAATGAAAAAGAAAAATGAAAAATTAATGAAAAAGAAAAACAATGATGCAAGTTGAACTGAAGTCACCAAGCTCGGACGTGTTTGTACGATAAGCTTTTAGATGGAAACAAACCGCTAATAAGAGATTTCCAATCTCCATAAAACAATAAGTAGGAGTGGTTATAGAGATAAAGCTTTCTAGCATGTTTTTCCTTTGCAACCCTTTTTTGCAACAGAACACAGCAATCAGCCGGTTTGAGCTTACTGCAGGCATATGAGTGTTGGCTTGTCTCCGCCGATAAGTAACAAGAAATTGCAGTGTTGCCAGGAGAGCACTCACAGATGTCTGTGGATGGCGATGTCAGTTTGTCAGTCAGCCTATCCGCCGCTCGGGCACACACTGAAATTTCAGCAACAGGTACTGGATGGATTGCTATGAAATTATGTACAGACATTCATAGTCCCCAGTAGATGTACCCCAAAGACTTTGGCGATCCATTGACTTTTCGCCGAGCGCCACCGTGAAGTTTACCTAGCTGGTTGTTAGTAAAATGTCTCAACAACTATTGGAGGGATTGCTGTAAAATTTGGTCAAATTTGGATATTCATGTTCCCCTCAGGATATGAGTTCCACACCAAGTCCAGTGTGTCAAAGTATCGCAAATAATTGATGCCCAACATGCTGCCTGTTATGAATGCCAGTGGATTTGGGGCTCTAAGAGAAGCCCAATTGGCTGCCAACTATGAAAAAACGAATAACACTAGTTTGAAGGGAGAGTTTTTGTTGAAAAGTCATGAGAGGACACTGTGAACTCTGAGATAAAAGTTTGGAAGTATTCAAATAATCGGCTGACACGGGCCATTCTAGTTCTGAAGGTTTTATGTACAGCACATATACTGTCGTCTCTGCTTGCAGAAATAAGGGGACTTGGTCATTATCCTCTCCAACACTTCCAGCCTCGGCATGCCATCCTCACTCCATCACTCTGCCGCCTCCCTCATGCCCTATCATGGAGTCATAATCATGCAACGCTACGAACAATAAAAGATGCTCGTTTGATATTGTCCTAATCCACTCACCAGTGGGGGTTGCTCAAATTAGGACTGCACGCTATCTCAGTCTCTTTTCTTATCTGTCTCTTCTGAGCAGACCAATTGCTATCGCCACATTTCACAGATCATGTGCTGAGAAATCACAGAGTATAAATCCTCTTTAAATTCATATCATGTCGTTCAAAGTCAAAGTCACAGTTTCTGTGAAATGTTTTTCTTTAATGTACAGTTATTGCATTTTTTCCCTTTTTTTTCGTCAATGTGAAGTTGATAAGTAGTGAAATGTATTTTTTGGACCTGTCGTCTCGGTTATAACCATGAATAAATTGACATTCTCATCTTCTTTTGATGAGACGAGTTGTATGAAGTGATTTTTTTTTTTAGGTCGTACTGATTTTTATAGACAACTACTCTGGATGTGAAGATGGTGTTGATGCTGATTTTGATGATGATGATGATAATAATGATTATTTAAAACCATTACAGAAAAAACAAAGATCACCAACTGGTGGTAGAGCAACGTTGCGTTGGCCTTGTGAGCAGACACACATAGCTATTATATTGACACTAAGGAGGAACGATGGCAGTTATTCACAGTCAATCAGACTAAAGGCCTTTTCCTATGTGGCTATGAGTGTTTGACAGCAGATTAAAAAGTCATGTTCATACTCTAACTTGTGAGAAATACACACTAAATCGCTTTTGTAGGTCACTTTATGCCAAAGTCGAGGCCATCTTTGCAGACTCAGCCAGCACAGGGGTTTGAGATGATTCATAACCTTTATCTTCTGCTGACATGAAGCCGAACAAGTCACTGTTACTGTCAGTACCAGTTACAGACATAAGGGGGTATAGCTCAGTGGCAGAGCATTTGACTGCAGATCAAGAGGTCCCCAGTTCAACTCTGGGTGCCCCCTTCGGAAAAGTATTTAAAGTGGAGTGGAAAAATGTTGGCAGCTTTTCAATACATTACACATCAGAAACCTTACGTGCTGCCAAGTTCAATGAAAAATTTAATTAAAGCATCACATTTGTGCGTGCAGAGTTTCACCTCAGCCAAACCAACTCTCCGAGTGCCAGGTTCATACTACATACGAACCCTAAACAGGTTTTTAGTATGTAGTGTTGACGCTCCGGAGAAGTAACAAACGGAAGACTACTCAAACCACAGTTTATTCATTCTTTATACAATTGATTTTTACCAGCCGTGACAGTGTGGCTGGTACTGGCCACCCACTCTACCCCCCTGACCCAGTTTAAATCACTCCCGTCCACTCTAAGACTCTAAATAGTTCAGTATGCGGACTTCTTTGAAAACTGACTGCTAAAACAGTACAACGTGACAATTAGTATGTAGTGTATACTTCGCAGTTTTGGAACCATCTTGATCTGTGGATGTCCAAGCAATACAAGAGATTGAGCGCCAACAACGTTTGTACAGCTGTACAAACATTGCTTTTGTAGGTCACTTTACGCCAAAGTCGAGGCCATCTTTGCAGACGCAGCCAGCACAGGGGTGGAGGTGATTCATCATTTTTATTTTCTGCTGACATGAAGCCGAACAACTCACTGTTACTGTCACTACCGGTTACGGGCACAAGGGGGTACAGCTGGGCGCTGGGCAGGGGCCTGAAGGGTCATGGGGCCCCTGGGCCAGAGCCTCTTAATGAGCATGAAATGACATTTAATATTTCTTGTTGGAAAAGTCAGTCAAATGACAAACAAAGGCACAAAACAACTGGAGAGAGAACACAAAACGACGGCAAAGGACATCACGGAGTCGTTTCGTGTGTCTGAGAGTATGAGCGTTCTGGTTCACCTGCAAAATGACTACGAAGGTTGTTTTCAGTCCGGGTGTCTTTCTCCTATGTAGGAGGGGTAGGGGAGCCCACATCAAGTCTGTGCCCAGGGGGCCCATTGTGTCATCATCCATCCATGCATACAATTAGCATAAACTTGAGTGTTTCACTGCTTAAATTTATGATTAGCGGTTAAGACAACTACTTTATATAACCAATATTGCTGTAGCTGCTCCCAGCCCTTCTATTTTAGAGCATTCTTATAGTCATGATCTTTTTTTGTCTTCAGTCCAGCATCGCAGAGGTTGTTCATATAAGCTGTCTGCGAGCCGTGGTTGGTGTGCACATGGGACGATCTGCTGGCTTCCTGGCGGACGCCATAGGTGTGACAGAGACCAGAGTTAATAATGCAGCACCACTTGGTTGACTCTGACTGGCACTGGAATATAAACTCTGTATCTTTCATCAAGCACAGCTAAGGCTGATACTTATTTGGATACAGTCCGAGCACTGGATCATGTGATTTTGGCATGGAACCGACTGTGGTCTATTATCCTCCTCAGGGATAATGCCCCATGAATAAAACACCTTCTCTGGTTACAACTTTTTCAGCCTTTAATGCGTAAATCTGGGCCTCAATCTATGCTGCACATCATTATGTACACCGGGACTGTATAAAATAGTATTAAAATAACATAAAGATGTCTGTTATTAGATAGATTATATACAGAGTGCATGTAAATACATAAAAATATAGTGATGCAAGTAATTTGTGCCATTGGGCTCATGTCATATCAGGCTGCAAAGAAACCTAAGCCTTTCATTTCCTATAATGGCTCCACAGCAAGAGTTTCACTGTTTGGCATATGAACCAACTTATCACAACCATAAATCTTCTGTCTAAGACAATTTATATTCTGAATTCATATAAGCAGCCTCAAAAAGTATACGTGTCCGTATCAGCATGTCATAAATCAGACCGCTCATAGATGGATTCTGGAGATCGGGGTTGCCTAACTCCCATAATCCTTCAGCCTGTCTGCATAAGCCAAGCTAATTTGACTCATTGGACAGTCTATCATCCATGTAAACATCAAAGCACTTTGAGAAGAGGCTTGAGCGACAGATTTGTCAGTTGTATTCTTGTCTTTTCTTTCCTTTTTTTTTTTCTTTTTTCAATCACAATATGGCTCCACTCGGGCCATAACAGAAATTTCTCCATTTCGGAGCAGTAGACTGACGAGTGGCTATTGATGTGCACTAAGCCTGAGACAGCACTGTCATCATGAAACGGGGACTTAAAGTTAAAGTATGAAGTCCTGGGAAGCAAGATGACAACACGCCATATTTCCTGGCGGTCAGCTTGCGGAGTCAGGAGATTCCCAAGCTTACAACCAGAGAGTTCAATTTGAATGGCAACGTCCTGGTAGTAAACTTTCGAATAAAACCACCACAGTATTTTAAAACACTTTCTCCCTTGCTATCACGTTAACTTAACCTACTAAGTGCTATGTCCCTCCTCAACATCGCGTTCCAACACCGCGAGAGTAAAAACACCATTTAACGGGGCCTTTTAGTCACATCTCCTACCAGTAACCGAACCTCTTGACACCGTCTGCATATTTTATGTACAGTCTCACAGACAAGAGGAGTGGCTGTTACTGTAAACTGCGTGTGTGGTGTAACTATTAAAGCGGCAAACGACATAAAATTGCAACTGACACTAAGTGGGCTGGAGCCTTGTGATCTCTGTATTTATGTATAATAATAAATATAAATATATGTAGCTGGAGTTTAGGTCTTAGAGGCAGTTCAGGATAAACTGTGAAAAGAAAGGAAAGCTGCAGCCTGCATTTTTGTCCTCAAAAAACGACTCTCTGAATGATCTTAAATCAAATAATTAGGTCAAAAATCCATTAAAAGGATTGTTTTTAGATATGATGTTTGTGTTGTTTATGACGGCAGAGATGGGCCCCAACCACGGAGAAAACAATGGGGGTGCAGGAAACTTTCTCATCATCTGAGCTGCATTGGAAGCCTCCATTGGAATATATGACCCAAAATGTTTGAATGCTATTTAGCCATTATTACATCCACTGGTCTAAATCGCTGTATGAACATCTGACAGCTGGTCAGGAGGTTCCCTCTTCAACTCTATGAACGCCTCCACCGTCTCCCATGTTTACACAGTGATAGTATGAATGGGTTTTGTTTCAGTGGATCCAAAACCCATGTGTGAACAGGACAGTAGACTCGGTGAAAAAGAGCTGAAGGTCAACAGGTACATTCACTGACCAACACATAACAAACTGGCTTTGATTAAAGTTGAATTGATTGTAATGTTCCTTAACCTTCAGTCCATCTCTGGTGTCCTTCGTAGTTACATGTCAATTTCATACTGCGCTCAGAAGGCAAATTTGTATAAGCATTTGATGGTTGGCTGGATGGTTTGTTCATTAATGTACAGCACTATATATAGTGTGCATTGTTTATAGTATGCTTTCTTTAGCCCCCATACATCTCTCTCTCTCTCTCTCTCTCTCTCTCTCTCTCTCCCTCTCTCTTGCCCTCGAAAAATCCCAAGGGCTGAAAGAGGAGCTAGAAAAGATGTGGGGAGTAAAGGCAACAGTGGTGCAAGCGGTAGTTGGAGCACTGGGGGCTGTGACCCACAAACTGGGAGAATGGCTCCAGCAGGTTCCGGGTACAACATCTGAGGTCCTAGGAACAGCTCAGACACTGCGCAGAACCCCTCAAACTCCCAGGCCTCTGGTAGAGGACCCGAGCTTGAGGAAGACACAACACCACCACCCCCCATAGAAGGGGGGTTGAGAGGGAGATTTTTAAAAAACATAAATATATATACACATATCATATGCTATGATTATTTATATATATGCTGATAAGTATTTATCTCACACTATAGTTGCTGGTTCCTCCACAGAATAGCAGTGTGAAGGGGGTATAGCTCAGTGGCAGAGCATTTGACTGCAGATCAAGAGGTCCCCAGTTCAACTCTGGGTGCCCCCTTGGAAAACATATAGCGTGGAAAAGGAAGTGCGTGTGTAAAAACACAACTATAATTTGTGACCACACACCTTGATCTGAAATACTAATCTTTGAATTATGCAGTTTAAAACATGTTATTCTAATACTATATTTACCAATTTAATCATTCATAGCACAGTCGACAAGCTCAAAGTCTGTAGCTCATTCATCTGATGATTTCATCGAGAAGTGGATCAGATTATTGGTAATTCATCATTTTTAGTATATCAATTATCCTGGTAAGTTAAAGAGACTGTAATTTTCCCTGAAGGCTCATTAAAATCTACACTACAGTCACACATCATTTCATGCTAAGCTGAAAAAGCACTTAATTATAGGCAAACCTTTTCGTTAAAATAAGTGTGAAAGGAACTAGTTGACTGGAAGTGGATAGCATCCCTTATAGGTAAACACAGGATTATCATACTAACAAAGACATGGAAACACATGATTGTCACACTGGTCTAGGCAGAGTTGCACATTTGTTTAAGAGAAAATCAAACGACGACCAAAGGCAAAAGCAAGGGGGTATAGCTCAGTGGCAGAGCATTTGACTGCAGATCAAGAGGTCCCCAGTTCAACTCTGGGTGCCCCCTGTGAACACATAGACCTGCGTGTCCTGTCAAAATTGGTCAGAAGTGCACGAACAGATATGATCCTGGACTGATTTCAGTAGGGCATTTTTACAAAGAGCCCTGTTACAGTTCATTGGCCACTCATCTTCTTATGTTTATTGGCAGGACGCATCTGAAAAATCTATTTGCCTCGGTACAAAACCACTCCATTGAATCAATAACGGTATAACGTGCTCGCCGCAGGTTAAACAGCATGTTCCAATCAATTGTATTAAGTGCTCATGTTAATGTTTTTATCGTAAACATTTATGGGTTCTGATCCATGTATCTTGCAGCCACTGATTAGCTCTTCAGCCAGAGAGGAGGAATTTATTAGGACGATAACCTGCAGTGTAGTGTGTGTGGTGTCTGGCTGGAACGGAAACCCGCCGCCTTTCAGAACTCACTGGCGCATAGTTCGACACCTGTGGCCGAGGTGTTACGCAATACTCCGTGTCGCGTGCCAGTGGTTCTCTGTCTCAGCGTCGGGTCTCAAATTCCTGCTAGTTTCATCTGAGCCTGCCCAGCGTCCGCATGGGGGACGATAGAAAAGCATCGTCAGCGCTCTTAGACTGAAATAAACAGCATAAGAGTATCAACAAACTGTGTGTTGACTTACGGGCGTATGAAACATTCACAGGGGGCACCCATGAACTGGGGACCTCTTGATCTGCAGTCAAATGCTCTACCACTGAGCTATACCCCCTCCACCTTCCACCTTAGAACGACGCTAAAACATAGACCGCATTGTGTATGAATAGCCATACGGTATGCATGTGCAGATCTTGGGTGTATCTCGGGGATATAGGGTGATGGATGGATGGATGGATAACGGGGCTATAGATATCATAAACAATGCATGTTGTAAATAGTGTTGCACACTAATGAACAAACAAACCATTGACCATTTCATGTTTATGGAAATCCCCCTGCTGAGAATCTGTCAATACACACCAGAGGAAAACAACAAATCATTTTGTCTTATCTGTTTACTCGTGCCTTTACTAAATAAATCCAATAAATCCAGTTTTGTTCATGATATTTTGATCAAGATCACATTAATAATATGAACTTTGCCGTAGGTATATTCTAAAAAGCATCATAGTCATCTGGTTTACATCTTTTAACCTTTTTTGTTCTGGTACTCCCTTCTTGAATAATATTATATGTAATTAACCGACCAATAGCGAGACAATTAAAACAAGAGTAGAGTTTGCAGGGTGTGAGTTGACGATAAGGTTTGCGTATCTCCATTTCATGCACGGGAGTGCCTAAACACTTTATTTCACCCTTGACTGCGAGAAAAGTCCTTCGGGAAGATTAAAGACCTGTTGTTCTTTTCCGTAATCAGCATGGAGCAAATTAATTCACACGGGGTGAATGGAAGCTACGGCGTCTACAAGCAAAGGTTCGGTATCATACACAAACACGGCCACTAAGACATTCAGAGGCTCATGAGTAAACACACACATTCAAAGTGTTAAATGTTTGCAGTCCAGAGAGATGACAAATGCCTCCTTGACCGGTGTCTGTTTTGTCCTGAGCTGGGGCCCTGAAGGTGTGAGTCAACACGAAACAGAGCTAGAACCATAGATAGATGTTCCAGTATACATGGAGGGATGTAGGTCACTGGAAGAGCGTTTGACTGCAAATCAACAAGTACCTCGTTCAACTCTGAGTGCCCCCTGTGCTTATGACTAACAAAAACAGTGCACGTGTGACCTAGCTTTGCAGCATGTTAGGGCCAACATAGTAGAAGCAAACAACAAGCAGCTCACAGCTCTGTGGGGAGGTTTTAGTGGGTGCAGCCATAGAATATTAAACCCCTTTATGATATATAACACACATTATAGATCTATTCTATAAATCCTGATCTTAATAATATTTTTTACAACCTTGAATTGTTCTAAGATAATATCTTGAGCGATTATCACTTAAGATTTGTCCTTTTTCATAGGCCCCTGTGAAACTTTTCTTGTACCTTTTTATACTCTGTTAAGTTGACAAAATGACAAGTCAGACTGAAAGTTGAGCTGGTCTTGGACTTGGACCAACGGGGTATAGGTCAGTCGCAGAATATTTGACCGCAGATCAATAGGTCTCCAATTCTACTCTGGATGTCCCCTTAGTGACCATAATGTTCTGACATAATTGTCTTTTTACTTTCGCACAGACGCGGTTGCTAGTAATTTGTAATAAACACTTTTCTCCTTGATCATCGTTAGGTCGTACACTTAATTTACTTGCCTTTGCCTTTTCTTCTGAACGCCGCTGCAGTAGAAAACAGCAGACCACATATGCTCTTTGAGTCGGTGAAGCCGTGGACTCGCATTGCCGAAAGATTCAGGCATCTCCATCACACGTGCTCCAGCGAGACTGGGCCACACTTCATTAGCCTTCAGATTCTCATCTCTAATTAGCGCGGAGGAGACGAGTTAACCGGAGGTGAACGGACGCTTGGGCATCCTTGTGAGCATGTTTACGTTATCATACATAATCATGCATGCCCAGACACACACACACACACGTGGGAGCATACAGCTTTCAGCTCCTCGGGCTGCGGCTCACCTGCAAACTCAGAGACTCATTAGAGAAGGACAGAGGAAGACGCGGGACGATGGAGGAAGGAGCTGAGGGAGGGTGGGAGCGCTGAAAGAGGATGAGCCTGAGGGTCTGTGTGTGAATGACGGCGCGTGTGTGTGTGTAATGTATTGACAAATATATAATATATGATGAATTAGAGGTAAAATCTGTCCCAGTAACCAATTTAAGGGCATTGGTAAAGAAAAGTGCTCCTGGGGGAAAAAAGCTGCTGTATGGTTGTGTTTGTGTGTGTGTGTGTGTGTGTGTGTGTGTGTGTGTGTGTGTGTGTGTGTGTGTGTGTGAGCGTGTGTGTTTGTGCATTTGCCTGTGTGTGAGTCAGACTGAGAGTGACTCAGAATTAGATGTTTGTTGTTGTGTCTTCAGGCACAGATGGAGCATATTCGACATGTGGATGTGTGTGTGTGTGTGTGTGTGTGTATGTGTGTGCCTACCACCTTTGCCTTTGGTGACAGGTTTGGAGGGCAGAGGAAATGCGTGTGTATGTGTGTGTATGTGTGTGTGTGTGTGTGTGTGCGTGTGCGGCGCGCTTGCAAACTACAGTACATGCTTGTTATTCTTATATTAGTGGCTGGTCTTTCATTACAGTGTGTGTTCACTTGTCTGACGGATCTGTTCCTGAGGCAACTGCTGCTGCTAAATATCACACACCTGGATGCACAGCGTGCGCCGCTCCCTCTCATTCCGTGTCTCCTAAGACCCTATTACCATGCTAATACTATCCAAGTAATCGTACAGCACTTTCACCTTGATGAGTCTTCCTCAGATGGGCCGCACAGCACATATGGGATTAGGGATGACTTCATTTATGGCAGCGTATCTTTAATACCGCACGAGCTGAAAATCCGGGCAGAGGAAAGACGGATGAAGGAGAGGAGGGCTTCTTTAAATAACAGCCCAAATATGTATAAATAGCCCAGCTGGTTCAGAAATTATTGTCGTCTAACTGTTTATGCTTCGAAACGAGGAATGGAAATTGAAGGTGGATTTAGTGTGCCTTTTCTTATGTGTTTATATGTGTGTGTACACACGGGAGTTGGTGCATTTCTATGGCTTCGCGTGACATGAAACCTGCTGATAAATAAGGAAAAAGCATTTACGACCGATTAATACGTATTTATGCCGTGTGGAAGAATTATGTTACAACGTGACCACAATCATCAGTAGCTGAGGACGTTTCGGGGATTTTTATATGAAAGTAGCAAAACGTGACATAAAAACACTAAATTACAAAATAAAACTCCTGCACTTACAATTTGAAGTTACAGTACGGAACTGTTGCCAGACAAATCTCAAAAAGTAAAAGTACTCTTAGTGCAGAAGGCTCCATTTGAGTGCATTATAATGTATTTACACTCTATTATACTGTTGCATCATTTTAAGGAGCATTTTAATGTTGTAGCTGGTCAAAGTGGAGCTTTGTCACTGGGCAAACACAGTGTACAAGAGGAAAATTATAAGTAAATAAATAAACAAATACACAAAATAGCCAACAAGCAGACACTGGTAAATTTTCAGTAGTTTCTTAAAAGTAGCCATGTTTTTAACAAACTTAGCCAGTTTGGTTAACTCTTTGATATTTTTAGTACTAAATAATTTTACTAATCTAACTGTGCTTGGATTATTTCTAAGTAATCCGAGTCTCTCGTCATCAAAGTTAGTACAAGCTAATACAAATTATACTCATCACCTTGATCTCCCGTCAAACATAAAGTACACAGGTCTCGGAACACAGTCAGGCAAATATCTTCTCTTTTTCTCTATGTGCTGTTTAATCTATGACGATGCATTGTATTTTATAAGGAGGCTATACTGTATGTTTGGTATAAAAAGTCATAAATTGCAAATGCTGTGGAGGAAGAAGTAAGATATTTTCCCCCTGAAATGTAGTGCAGTCAAGGAATTAAAAAGGAAGTCACGTAACTGGACTTGAGTATTTAGTTCTTGATTAAAATCCAAACATGAAACCATGGGGGAAAAAATGTAGCTGATATTAATCATTTGTTACACGCAACCCCGTCTATGCTTTTTTATGATACGACATAAAACGAATCTTAATTAAAATTCTGGATGCAATCATGTACGAGCATGCATTTTAAATGCTAATTCAGAGTTTTAGTCCTTTTAGTTGTATGTAAAAAAAAAAAAAAAACATTCTTCAAACAGCTGCATTTTTTGGTGAATGTATCAGTTAGAAAATCTGACATTAAGCCAAAAGAGGTTGAGCTGGCTCCATAGGCCTGCTGCATTCAGTGGCCTCGCCTATGTGTCAGTAAAGGACTTTGTTAACCCACTTATGCAGCTGGATTTGCATTGAGTGAACTGAAGCGAAAGATTTAAATGGCATCAGTCTCGCTATTAAAGCAAAGCAAAACATCAGACAAACAGGGAGGAGCAGGCCTCTCCATCTCCCTCTCCCTGTATATGTGTGTGTTTGCGTGTGTGTGTGTGTGTGTGTGGAGGAGCAGGGGGAGTGCTGTCCCTTGCCTCCGCTCAGTGTGTGCAGCAGCTGCAGCTTTCAGCCTCAGTCTACACTGTAGGGGCCATTCTGCTGTCTGAAAGACTGATAGATACAAAGAGCAGAATGGTGATGAGAGATGACTCAGAGGCTAGCGCTGATGGTGCATTTCAAAACACACTCATTCCCCTCTGCATGCTGCAATTCAACATTTGTATAAAGTGAAAACAAAAACCGCGTTTCCGGGTCAAGGATCCGAAGCGGGTTCTAAAATAAGGCTCACACTGTTGGGAGCTGTTTTTGGACGAGGCAATCATGAGGGTAACGCAAGCATCAAAGCGTGTGTCGATTTCACAACTGGCCTGAAGGCGGGACAATCTTGACTGAATTTGGAGATAGTAGCCCACCCCCACCCTCCTTCCCTGATATGAGGTCTTATCCTTCGTCATCCTCTGTCTGCCACACAGAGGGGGGGGGGAGAAATAACACCGCGGATACAGATGCCGACCTGCGCCTGATGCACACATATGTTACGGAGGAAAACCCTGCAAGCGGAGCAATCAATTCTCACACTCTATAGAAACAAACGGGCACAAATGTACACAGAGACACACATAGGAAGCTAAACGAGCGTGGCGCCCACGGTCTAAACAGACAAAATCGCAGGGAGTGGATGAATGGTGCGCCCTGATTCAGCCCCATGGCACCGGGCTCTGAGCAGATACAAAGCTCTCATGCAACATCCCCATTCACAGTCTGGCACTGAGGGCAGAAAAATGGAGCTGCTCACAAGCCAGCTCACAGTATTGAGGTATTATAATATCTGAAGGGGGGGGGGCTCACAGTGTTGAGGTATTATAATATCTGGTGGTGGGGGGGGCTTGGCCTTCTACTATCCCCTGGCTCCTCACCATCCCCCCACCTTCCTCCCCCTGGGCCCTCGCTACCCGCCCCCACAAATCCCCACACGCACCCACACCCTTGCACTAACCTCCATACCTCTGCTCCCGTGCTCTCGCTACTGCTCTCTGTCCCCATCCCCCGCTCCCAAAACCTCTGCCCCCTCCTCCTCATCAGCATCATCATCCACCAAGGGCCGTAAGGACAGACGCTCGCTCTGTACACATCGCATACGCCGCGTGCCAGTGAACGTGAATAATGGTTCATTTCCATGTAGAGGTGCAAGTCACGTATATACAGTACGATGCCAGTGGGCCACAAACCGCCTACACTGTCAAACCCAACCATAAATCCTGGTGAAAAAAAAAAACGCTGTTATTTTCTTTTTTTTTTAAAGACACTGTGGTTCAGATTTGACCCTGATCACTACATATAATAATGGGGCTGAAACTAATGATTGTTTTCATTGTGGATTCATTTGTCAGTTAAATTCTCAATTAATTTAAAAAATATATACATATTTTTTTTCGGTCCAAAAGATGTCAGAAAATAGTGAACAATTCCACATCACAGTTTCCTAAAGCTCACAGTGTAGTCTTCAGACTGCTTTGTTTGTTTGACCAACAGTCTAAACCTCAAATATATTTAGTGGATTATCACATAAGATAAAGAAAATCAGCAAATCTTCACAACTGAGAAGCTGGAAACAATGAATGCTAGCTAGCATTCTTCCTTTTTTTTTTCTTCGAGCATTTTTGCTTGAAATTTTTTTTTTTAAAACTATCAGTTGATCATCAAAATAGTTGCAATGCAATTTTTCTATTAATCGACTAATCAACCCGTCGATTTGTTGTTTTGTAATATAAAGCCTCCAAACAGGTACAGGTATTAGGAGAGCTCTCCCTTACCTATTCGGGGTTTAGGTGGTAAGTGATGCACCATTAATGGAGAATAAATAATTTTATTGATGCTTCATAGACTTGCAATAAGCCATTAATGAGCACAAAGTTTGGACTGCCGTGCTGTACAAGCTCTGCCTAAGCTCTTCAATGCATCAGGGAGGCGAACAGTTCAACCACCTGCAATCCGGAGGAGTTAAAAGGAAAAAAAAGAAAAAACTTATCGCCAACTTATTGACATTTACAATACTGCTAGCAAACATACACTAAATGTTAAAAGTTAGAAAGTCATGTTAGAGGCAGACGTGCACCAGCCTGGCGGATTTCTTTAAACCTTGCAAACCCAACCCAGCAGTTAATCTTGTTACGGATATGTAAAGTATTAATGAATGATTTGCTTACAATTAAAAAAAGCAATTAGTCACAACCTAAACCGTTTATAAAGATACGGTACTTTTCGGTACAACTATCACTTCCGATTCATAACGTGAGGCCTGGCAAATCGGATGCATCGGCGTGGAAGAGGTCAAAGCTCAGGGGTTAAAACATTCGACTGCAGCTCAGGAGGCCCACGGTTCGATTCCGGGTTCCACTGCCGTAGCATTTCTTTACCTCTGTGATGCTGAAGCTAAATTTCAAAACAGGCTGAGTGAAAAGTGGCGCAGAGAAACGCATTTGACAGCAGCTCAAGAGCTTCCTAGTTCAACTCCTTGTGCCCCCCCCCCCGGAAACTGCATAGGCATAAGTGAAGCACGACTTTTACCTGGTCCTGTATCACAGGCGGGAAGGGGGGGGTGAACGGTGGCTATGTGCACAGCTCCGTTCTGGGTGTCCGTGGCAGCCATTGACAAGCAAAACAGAGAAGAGATCATCGCTGCCAAACAAAAGACACGGCTCAGAGTGTTTCACACACCTATACTTTGAAACCAGTGTGAGAGGAGTTTGAGGGTGTGGAGGGGTGTGTATATATTTTTTTCCACGTCACACTGTCACTGTCACCCTCAGCTCTACCCCTTCTGGGCCGCACGTTCATGGGAAATGTAGTGGTGTCCCTAACTCAGAACCGTCTCTTGAAGTGATGCGTCTACGCCTCCTTCTCTGCCTCCAACCGGTCATTGTTCAGCACCGAGGTCCATCCATGAGGTTTTGTGGAAAAACTCAGGGAGAGGGATGAACAGCAAAGGGCGGCAAAGCAACAAGTCACCACTTATTAATCATTTATTGAAGAACACAGTGAGAAAAGAGAAAAAAAGAATGTCCCTCCAAGTGTTTTCCATTCTTATGTTTGCTTAAAGCGATGTGTACGAGTCACAAGTGGCAACCTTATTTTGACTACCGGCTCTTATTTTGGAGGGGCACTGCAAATTGAAGGAAATGAAAGAAAGGGCCTTTTTTTGGGGGGGGGTCAGCGTTGTACTTAATGCTGGTCAAGCGATGCTGTTTAATTTCATATCAGCAGGAACGGCAAGAGTGTTCAAGCAAATGAAAAAAATCCCGTCTTTTCCCGTCGGCTTGTGCGGACGTGGCCCCAGTGCACGCGCACGTCAACCCCTGCTCCTCTCCGCACCGGATTCCCGGTGCAGCACTGGTGTGACACAGGCCGCCATCGGGCAGCGGAGGGCAGGGATGACCGCCTGATGACAGGGCTGAGAGACTCACCGACTTCGGCACAAGGGGTCAATTACTGTACAGTCACACACACACACACACACACACACACACACACACACACACACACACGAGACGCACAGGTTTTTCAATTACTGACGAGATGGATTTTTCCCCCTTTTTTTTCTTTCTCTTGTGCTCACGGGTGCTTCCCTGCAAGCCGATGTGTACAGGGGCTGCTTAGGGTGGAGATTCACGGCTGACCGTGGACAACGGCTCCCTGAGCCCAGCTAGGTTGACCCGAGAGGAGGTGGAGAGGGACACAGGGAACGAGATAATGGGTGTGTGTGTGTGTGTGTGTGTGTGTGTGTGTGTGAGGGGGGCGGGGTAGGAGCATTGGGCTGCTCCTGTACAGAAGCCGGGCGGGCTTTCTGACTGCTAAGCTCGTCGTCTCGGGGCCAACGCGGACCCGAGACCCGCCAGCTGCGCTCACCCCCCCTCCGCTTCGTCAGGGCGGACTCTTGTCAGCGCTCCCCGTGCGGAAGCGCGACATTAACAGAACCTAGATCACAAACCGGTCCCCCGAGGACGCGACGCACTGCAACGGCACTAACGAGCGACGCATTAACGACCGTCCCGTTAAACCTGTCTTTTTTTTTTTTTTTTCTCCTTAGCACCTGACGTCTCACTTCAAACGAGTCCGCATGCCGGACCCCCCAGCCCCGCGGCTTAGCGTGAAATCGGCACTTGGAGCATCCGGAGTTTGTGGACGTGTATTTAGGTTGTGACGCTGCGCCAGTGCAGCGTGCGCGGCTTCCTGCGGGATTTAATTAGCGCTGCGCGTCTCGCCCCGCGGCGGCGGATTGTTTGGAAACCGTGGGAGGGGCAGCCGTTAACTTCGGGGTCTGAGGCAGCAGCTCCGCACACACACACGCACACACACACACACACACACACACACACACACACACACACACACACACACGCATGCGCACACCCACGCGCTGCCAGGGGCGGGAGCACACGGAGGCCAAATGCCAGTGGCGGCCGCGGTTGAATTTGTTTACTCCGGATAAACAGGGACGTCCCCGCCGTGGCCGTGACTGCACGCGGGGAAGGGGGCTCTGGCTGAGGCCGCCGCGGTGGAAGGAGGAGGGGCGTCTCTGTACCCGGGGCTCGTGTTGGCGTGAACGCGCGTCCCCACGCGCACCCGCGCAACGCACAGAGCAACTCCATTTTCTAATAGAGGGTTTTGCCTGGGTTGAGCTGTTGACAGGGGCCCTTGACAATCTGCAACCGAGTCTCCCCGCTGACATGAATAATTCAGTTTCACGCCAATTTTCTCGTCCACCTGTGGTGCCTGGTCTGCAGACGGACTCCGCTGCCAGCGGCCCCCACCCACGTTGACTCCCTCCCTCCTCGACGCGGACTACGATTTTGGCACTAGGATCGTTTATGCCTCGTGTGTTCATTTTCGCATTAACACATCAGAAAGAAATGATCCTGGTCCAGAAATTGGGATTCGTCAAGAGGCTCACAATCCAAAGGCTCCGTGTTTATTACACGGAGATAGCAACACATTTTAAGACCAAACTGACTCTTCATGAGGTACAAAGGGCCATGAAATACGTACATTTATTTTCACGCAATATATATCATGAGGAAATAATAACAGTCGCATTTATGGATGTTGCACCTTTCTTTATGGCAGATGATCTAAATATTTTAATTAACCTATACTCATTTAATCCTGAGTTTGAGTTTGTGCCGTTGGCCGAGGAGCACGAGAAGTAAACCGTTTTCTCCAAGAAGATCAGGCTTCTCGGTATCAGAGTGTGTGAGTTTAAAATGTAACATCCAATTAGTCAAAATCTGGCTGGACGTCAAGGAATGTAAGGAATTCAGATCTGGGAAGGTTTTACTTCTGTAGGCCTGAAAAATTTGACTACTTATCCTCGTTTCCCGGAGAACACAAAGATCTCTGTGCAACATTCTCTCTTCTTTTTTGTTGCCTTGAAGAGATAATTCCCCGACTGGTGGGAGCTGGTTGGGGTTAAGCATCTCACTCAAAGGACACTTCCGCAAATCCCTCCGCTTGTGGGACACCCAACCATAAAAACACACAAATGTGCTGGCAGACACTGACCCTGACCCTGCTCCTTCTGACAAATCCACAGGACATCGTTCATATTTATATCTGGCCATGGCCGTGCCGCGAGCGACCGGGGTCAAGGTTCTCCGGAGCCATTATACTGTAATATCTGGGTAATAAGCCGGTCAGTGCAAAGCATTCATCAGCCGTCATCCACTTTCATCCGACCGCACCATTGACACTGTCGCCCCGCTGTCACCGCCTCAAGGAGCGAAGCAGGCTGAGCGAGGATCCCAGCCGCGGGAAGGGGCCAAGGTTTGTCAGAGGACAAATACTCTGAGACAGGGTTCGGCCTGAATTCAGCGAAGTGGCAACGAAAGCACTGTGGCCGAGGTTTCAGTTACATGTCAGTGCAGTAAACACGTCCTGTCTTGTGCTTCAAGTCCCTGCAGTCGTTCTCGACACCAAACCGAAGCCGTGATTCTTCCCTGACCTTAACCTAAGAGGAAAAATCTTGTTAGTGAACACTTTACAGTATCTACATTTTGTGACTTGCCAGGGAAGTTGATTCCCCTTTACGTTGAAGAAAAAAACCCCCAAAAACAAACGTAATCCC
Organism: Xiphias gladius; assembly: GCF_016859285.1. Lineage (NCBI taxonomy): Eukaryota > Metazoa > Chordata > Actinopteri > Istiophoriformes > Xiphiidae > Xiphias > Xiphias gladius. The sequence goes on along the minus strand of NC_053402.1, from coordinate 20,222,219 downwards.
AGTGGCGTTACGTTTCCTCCAAAATGTCATGATTTGCTGTTGTAATTTAGTTGCATGTAAACAGCCTTTTTGGACACAGGGTTGCAACAGGCCTCTTTCTGTAAATCAAAAACTGAATGGTGGCTGATTTCTGGTCGGACCTTAGTATCGTACACACTGGCTCGCCGTCACCCTGTCACAGCCTACAGGGGACGCCCGGAAAGAGCAGAGCCATTACTTAATGTCGTTGGTAACAACCGTGCTTTTCCTGCTCGGTCACGTTCAAATGTATTCGTTCCTCTGTCTTTTGTTTGCTTTTTTTTTTAAAAATATTTTTTATGTTGGTGTCATCTCTGTGAGCCGTGGATTGGACTGGTGTTTCGTTCAGTGCTTGCAGATCGAAACGTGTCAGGGACAAGGGGAAGATTTAAACGGAGACACGAAGAGACAGAGGAGGCGAGTCAGTGCAAGGCTGCCAGCGTGAAGAAATGATTCACAGTAGGAGCCAAATTCAGCAGATGGTGGGTGAATGTAAACGGAACTGAGCAATCAAATATCCCACAAAACGCTGAAAGGATGGAGAAAAGGGGAGGAAAGAGAAGGCTGAAAAGACGCGAGAGGGCTCGAGGAGCTGGGGAGGAAACAGACCGAACCGACTGGAGAACAGAAAGAGCCCCCTTTCCCGGCAATATGTCCTAGCCCCACGGTTACACTTGTTCCAATGCAACTTTAATCATCCGACGAGGCTTGCCATGTCAACTGACAGGTCCGCGTGTGCAAAAATTGGATTCTGCTCCCACTTTGATATCGGATCCAAACCCCAGAAACGAAAGAAGCCAGGCTCACATTGTCGTCGGTGCGGTCTTGATGCCGTCCAGCGGCGGGCGAACAAGCAGAAGGAAGGGAAGAAGAAAGAGACAGAGAGAAACAGATTTGAATAGGCACGGGGCCTGCACGGGAGCCGCTTTGAGACCAAGTGTGGACATATATTAAAGTAATGTCTGCAAAATCTGATTTTCATGAACAGGTTTTTAAAACTGCATTAGAATCCAACCTTGTCACATACAGAAAGAAATCAGAGACGTCTGATTAAGGATTGTCTAAAGATATAAGCCACACTCTCTCTGAGCCATAGGGTATGGACTCTATAAATCCATTGTAGCCCGAGGCAAATCCTTCAGGCGGCCTCACAGCCGAGGCGCACAGTGTATACAACAACCTAATGAAATCTCCTGGATCACATTAAAGACCACACAGTGCTGTGCTTACGTCCGCCTACATCGAGACACGGACAGAGTAGAGGCTCTCTGTGTTTCTATTAGAATAACAGATAATGTAAACACCAGTATATAAGGAAAGATGGAAAAATCATCTCCAAGTTGGAGCTTAGAGTCCACGCATGCACGTAATCCATAACAACTTTTTCTCACTGGTGTCCGTCCAGTGTGTCGGAGCTGTGTTAAATTGCTACTAATGCTAATGCAAACATCACATCCTGCTGCCACTGCTTCACACTGAAGTGGCGTTCAACTTGCTTTAGTTGTGAGGCGCCCACGAAAAAGAACGCAGTGCGCATGGCACCGTCGTTGACACGGAACGCGATCGGTTATTGGAAATCCAAGAAGCCTGAGAAACAAGACAACAGTCATTTTCAGCAACGGACCATTTTTAGTTTTTGCTGTTTTTTTTTAACGGTATTTCACTGTTTCCTGCCGTTGTGTGGAAAACTACTTGCTACATTTGCAGCTTGTTCATCTGCTTGTTTCAAACAGACTGGTCAGATTGCAGATCTATTCTTGACTGACCCCTTTATTTACACAGCACAAGTGTGTTTGGCCGCACTGTCAACCGATACACCAGCTTCTCCTTTGTTGTATTTATGAAAGAGTAGCTGCTCCGGGGAGCGTTTGCTGTAACATTAAACCTCGCCTGCTGTTGTCATGATAACCACGGGCGTTGCCAAATCAGTCAGGACCAAAATCTTAAGGATTACAACTTCAAGACGAAGCAAATATGTACTGAAAGGAATAAAACAACCAGGTCAGTGGAGGCTCGCTGACCTCAAGGGGAAGTGCGGAGCTGAGGCTGAGGGGCTGCAACTTCTCCTGTGCTCCCAAACCAAGGTGGAGACAGGAGCAGTGATGGAATCCAGAACAAACGCACTGTGCCAGCAGAGGAAGCTGCTGCTGCTGCTGCTGCTGCTGCTGCTGCCGCTTTGCCTCGCAGCCTGGGCATACAATCACTAACTCATTATCATTCCGAGAACAAACACGTTCCTCTTCTGAGATAATCTTTATGTAAACGGTCTGTCTTGAGGCTTCTTTAGCAGAGAGGCCCAGCTCCCGCGACTCCTGACTGCATTCAGGACGATCCCGTGCAGCCGAGGCCCAAACCGATAATAAACAGAGAATTAAAAAAAAACAGCACAGAGCTATTTAAAGTTGGGCCTTAAGCGCTTCTGTCAAGTGAATCTTTTCCCCCCTCTTTTTTTTGTTTTAGACATAGAGTCTCAAAGTGTTAGCCTGCGAGGCTTTCAGCAAGGCTACACTGGTAGCACGGGAGCATCTGTGTGCGCCTTCGGCCTTTTTCCTACCTATCACACCATGGTGGGCTATGGCTCGGATAATCCCGAGGCCTTGTGGCCATGGAAACCCACTCATGTATGAATGTTACTTTGTTTAAACATGACTCCAGGAGAAGAGACGGAGAGGAAAGGACAGGACGGGAGTGGACCGTCCGGGGAGACGCATCACGCGTTGGTGGTGTAACGGGAAAGAAAAAAGCGAAAAGGGGTTGCTGCTGTGGTGTTTTGGTGCGAAAAAAAAAAAATGGAGGCAAGAGGAAGCTGAAAGGTCCTCAGTCTACTGGTAATAAAGCATTATTAAACTTCTGTATTGCAGTGTAATCAAACCGTGTAAATCACACTGTCTATAAAAGAGCAACTAAACCCAGCGGGGCATGAACCCCCTGAAGGAACCTCAGGAGATTTCCGACACACGTTGTGAATGTTTTCGTGGAGAAAAAAAACAGATGAGAGTCAGTCCTAGCGTTCAATATCTCAGTAGCTATGAAGAATCCCGTCAGTAAAAAGCGAGACTGAAAATAGGGCTGAAACTAGCGATCATTTTCGTGATGAATCGACAGATTGTTTTTCTCAATTAGTCGATTTCATCTGCGCCCAGTGGCTTTCTCTCTCTCTCTGTCTGTCTCTATTTCTCCTGTTACCCGCGTCCCCACAGTTTACACCTTCACAAATGAGAGGATTTGCTGCTTTTCTCTGTTTCATAGCATCGGAAATTATTTATACTCGGACAAAATGGAAAATTTAGACATCGCTTTGGGCTTTGGGAAACCCGCGGTGGCCATTTGTCTTTGTTTTTTGTCAATTCAAAAACATGCATCGCTCAATGCTAAAAGAATTTACTATTTAGAATCCTAATGTGACTATCGTTATCAATTAATCTGTCTATTATTCTTTTTTTATTAATCTATGCTTCATTTTGTCTAGAGAAAAAAATGAATTAGAAAAACTGCAAAGATTACTGTATATATTATATTATAACAGTGTGACATTTTCAAACTGCTGTGTGTTATCTGACAATAAATCCAAAACCCAAACATACGACAAGAAAAAAAGCATCATATCCTCACATTTGTGAAGCTGGGTTGAGCGAATGTTTGGCGTTTTTCCTCGATAAATTTCTGAGACAGTTTTCATACAGTTGCAGGTCCGTTTTCAACTGACCGTATCATCATCTCTAAAAAAAAAAGGTTCATTTTATCAGCCGAAGAGTTACTGAGTCACCAAATATCCTTTAGAGAGGCCCAGTCCGTTTGAAATAGACAGACCTTCTGTTGTTACTGAACCATCTGGTAAAACACTAATAATCCTGTAAATATGTCATAAAACCCACATCTTATTACAGAGATAACACCTGCCGTGGCGATCATTAGTCAAGTAAGAGCTCATGAATATGTTTATGGGTATTTATGGATTTACGGACTTTAATCTAGACTCTGACGGCAACACATCCTGAAAGACCTACTCTAGTTATTTCCGAGGCTCCAGTACAGCTCCAGTTAAATGCAGGCTGAGGCATGAGGTTTCCGTAAGAGCCTGTGTAAACACTGAGAATGACCCCGCAGCATCTTAGTGTCTGGAGGAACATGTTGTATATGGAACAGTGGCTAAAAATAACCCTGTTCTAGCTTGTCTCCTTTTAGCTTTTTTATAAGTCTGACCCCTTGTAGATGCTCAATTGAGGGAATTTATTCTCCGAGACGTTTAAAGAGCGACCGCTCGGCCGGAACATCTGAGAATAAGCGAAAAAGTTTCAAAGCGTGGTGCGTTCGTGGAAAGGGACTGAGCTGCCGGGGTTCACCGTACGCGTTAAGACGAATCAATCAGCTCACTCCACGATGATTATGTGCTAAATAATTAGCTCTGTGACCCAGGAATGGACGGCGTGACCTTTTCGAGTATGGCAAATGGGGGGGGGTCTGCAACAGCTGACACAGCACTGACGAAATGGGAGTAATATGTGCATTTGGTTATTGTTACGATGAATCATGGTACGTAGGCAAAAAAAAAAAAACCTAAAAATTCCCCCTTTCCAGAATCATGTTTCAGACTTCACGCAGTCCTCCATGTGTCCTCAACTGCTTTGGGTTTTTCTCTGCTCTGTGGTCAAGCTTTCCTCACATTTCTGCCCTAAATTTGTGCATCAGAGTGTGTGTGTGTGTGTGTGTGTGTGTGTGTGTGTGTGTGTGTGTGTGTGTGTGTGTGTGTGTGTGTGTGCGCGTGCCACAGTGTGTGGCGGAGTGTGCCAGGCAGGGCAGTGACAGGGTGTCGGCCGCGATCTGCGAACCTGGCTGCTCTGTTTAGCTACGCCAGTGACAGAGAGCAAGGGGGACGTCGCCCGGCCATGGCTGTCCCAGCTGGGCCAATCAGGCGTGAGCGTTCTCGTGGACGGATCAGCGCGTGCCTTCCGCCGTGTGCAGCGCTGTGGCACAGATCCCCTTATGGATTCTAATATGTTCTCCGCAGCGTCAGTGGCGCTCTGCTGATCACTTGTGTGTGTGTGTTTTTGTGGAGATAATGAAGGTGACTGTGTGTGTTTGTGGAAACCTCTGCGCCCTCCTTCACTGCACACACTGACGGTGTTTCAAAGGATTACACAGGGTCACGTGGCTGAACGCTGTGGGTTTGTGAAAACTTTAAACACTTTGAACTTTTCACAAACTGGTGTGGGTCCCTAAGAGCTAATACCAGTAACTCTATTTGGGGCCTGAAGCTGATTTTTATTGTGTCAACTTTAAACCAAAAAAAAAAATAAAATCCAAACTATCGCACACACTAAGTACCTCCCCCAGGACGTTGTTCCTACCAGGCTGGGAACGTCTGCGAGAACCTGTTTAAAACCTTTATGTCATTAAAACTCTCCCATGAAACCCTGACTAATAAAATTTTGATGTGGTTAGCAGCTCTGGCAAATTGACCTATTACGACTATTACATCTCTTTGGTATGCTCGGCTTGTATATGAAAACAAATTTCCAACTGTTATTATTGACACATTAAAAGGAAACGCTTCACAGATTGTTATTGAGCATTTTTGGTCTTGAACCTCCGTCATCACAGAGATTAAAGTTCTATGGTGACTTTTTCATAGTTCCGACTCCTGTTAACACTGTCTCCTAGAAATCACGTTCATAGACTACTAATTTGTTTTCCCAATTACTTTATGTACTGAAACATAATTGCCACCGGATTATGTTACCTGGCAACACTGAGGCCAGGAATGTGTGTTGGAATCCATGAACACATGGGCTGTAGATAAATGCATGGTACATGAGTGACTTTAGACTTGGGTGGAGGGTGGACTGGCAGAGGACCGTGACACCAAAACTCAGGTGGGTTTTGCAAACCAAAAGGATTTTGTTTAAGGTTTGGGAAAGATTGTGGTTTAGGTTAACTGCTAATAGTATATTCGTCTCGTCGTCCAAGTCACTTTTGACCGTTTTCTATATTTGACCAAGACCACCGTCTTTTTTTTTTTTTTTACCTTAACCAAGTTAAGGTAAAGACATAAACCATATAAAATTCTAATCGTGCTGAAGTTGCTGCGCGGAGATATTGTATTGCAAAAGCTAGTATTGCAGGGAAAACAAATCAAAAAACATCCAGATTTGTTTGATATCAACATTTTTGGGACTTAACAAATACATTAATGCAAAAAAGCATTTGCTGTTGAAAATTTAACATAATATGCAGGGGCCAGGGTTGCTCCAGTAGGATGTAATGAAGTACTTTGTTTAACCCCTTAACAGACACCCCCCCATTTCCGTGCACAAGCCTGAAAACAATGTACCCAAAAATAAAAAGGTTACTGTTCTTTTTGATGTCCGTCACGACCCTGGTCTCCTTGGAAAGGTAACCCTTTCTTTGGTGCACAAAAAAGGAATATAAGGCCTGTAATAGTACACTTTGTGCGGAAAACACTTTGGAGCCATAGCCACAAGTTTGAGACAATTCTGAGTCAACGGCTGTTGCGGTGATACGGGGATCCTGAAAGGCCTTGCACAGATAGGATCAGGAGACTTGGAGCTTTCAAACAAACGTATAATTTGTCAAGGCTGTGTGAAGATCGAGTCCGGTGCAGACTTAAAGCAGCGCCTCGTGTGTCTCGTGATCCACCAGGGTGGTACTAAGTTTCCACGCAGGGTGTTTCTCCGGCACAAAACTAATCCAGATGTAAACAAAGGACAAGCCCTATAAATTCAGCTCAGTTGACAAACAAACCTAGATTTTCAATAACGATCAGGCGAAAAACACAAAATACTGATATTTCATCCGTATCGTAAATGACATTTATGCGGATATATATAATTTATATATAATTTATACGCTCTAAATGTGTCCTGTAAGAATTTTAACCATGTGACCAGTCAATGTCCAATAAAACAAAAGCAACACAGCCTAACTGACCATTTGACCTAATCCTAGCGAGGAATACACTTAACCCACTCTAACATCAGGAGATGCAGGAGATGCAGCCGAGCGACCACAGATACGACGGGGAACCAACAGGTGTGAGTCACGTGGGCGCACAGTCAGCTGTGCGGAGGCCCAAATGTCACATCATCGCTGCTGAACACAAGAATGTGACTAAATCAGAGAGAGAAAAGAAAGGTTGTGTCATTGCCGAGTGACAGTGAGTGAAATGCATCTCTCTGCCCGTCACGTTGTGGCCCCGCCCCTCCGGTGACCCGGGGGAAGTGGCATAAGACCTGTCGCGCCGAATCACAGCCCGGGACCCGACAGCCCGGCTCATATGTAAATGTGTCAGCACGCACAGATTCATGAGTCTGACATCTCAGTTTGAATATGCATGTTCAGCACTGACTGGAGCGTAAACAGCTCTGTACGTGCAGGGCTCGGTACATCTGTGTGTGCATGTGTGGGTGGTGTTTCCAGGCACACAGTATGGATGTCTGAGCTGATCCCGGTATGTTATGGTGACATTCCCGGTGGGAAGGAGCCTCATGACTGTTTTCATTTGCTAGACTGTCCATATCTCTTCATGAGTACAGGCTAGGTGAAAGTGACATCTGATTTCATCCACACTCAGTGGGGTCCTCTCTCTCTCTCTCTCTCTCTCTCTCTCTTTCTGTGTGTGTCTATTT
>NC_053402.1:19814555-19909555 GCF_016859285.1 Xiphias gladius | reverse complement strand
TTCCTTCAATAGAGAAATATAAAATATTATCTTAAAAAGAAACTGGTATCCACACACACACACACACACACACACACACACACACACACACACACACGGTGCAAGGGGCAGCCGTTGCCACCCCGGCTGGGTTTGGAGCGCTGCCCCGGGACCCATATGTTCCCCAAAAATGTCCTGGGTGCTCTCTGCTGTACGGCCACAGACACAGACACACACACACACACACACACACACACACACACACACACACACACACACACACACACACACACACACACACACACACGCTTCGGGTGTCCAGTGACGGTGACCAATATTACTACTAAAATCCAGACCAATATCTGAAACCTCCTGATTCGGATTAGTTCCCATTTTATTTAAAATAAAACTGCGTGGGCATCAGCTGAGGTGTTCGGCCCGTGTGGGTTCAATATTGATTTTGAGAGACTATCAATTAAATTAAAGAAAAAAAAAAAAAAAAGCAGAGGAATGCAATTTTAACGCCAGCAACATTCATTTCATTTCTGGAGCAACTGACCAAACTATTCGCTAACAATTTCCTGTCAGTCACCAGTAAAAACCCACAGTCTGTCCCCAAGAATGTAATCTCTTAATATATGCAGGCTTGGAAGTCTGGACGATGAAGAAAGGACTATGCCATTAAAGAGCATAGCAAAAGCCATGTCCCGTGTGCAAGACATGTGCCCAGTAGGAAATAGTTCTTTTTAAAGTGGCTTAAATAAAAAGTTTCGACAACATTTCAACACAGGTCGACAGCGAAGTTAAGGTCAGTAACGGGCTCGTTTTGCCCAACGGATCAAGAACGCATCAAATGTTGGTCATTCTTTGAAATAAGATTTAATTACACAGAATGCAGCCTGTAACCACGTTTTTGTAACGAAAAAAATAACTTGTTAATGGCGGCTATCTCTGAAAAAAAAAAATGTAAACATTAGAGAAAAAAAGACTAAACTTAATGAAAAGAAAACATCTTCGAAAACGTCTTCGTCCTTAATTAAAAAAATAAAGTGATCTGAAAAGATTAAGTCTGGCACTTGTGGTTGCATCAGTTTTTCGTTCTGTCCACTTAACCCAAAGACCAGAAAGCAACAACATCGCGGTGTTTTGTAGATAACGGAGGGACGCTTGACGGCGTAGTGCCTGGCGCATTTTGAATAACTCCCAGGCAGGGGATAAATTGCTGTTTACAAGCAGGCTTTCGTTTTTGGGGCGCTTGTTTTGGTTTAATACACTTCACGGTCCAGTCCTTTAGGTTCAATAGAGAAAAAAAAAAAAAACCACCACCTTAAACAACTCGCTCCATTTGGCGCGTACTTCTACCTGTGAGTGCGTTCATTTAGTCTGACTCCCCGGTGGGAGTCCAACCCGCGGTCCTGCAAGTGCTGGCTCCGGTTGCGGGTTTATAACCCCCACCGAAGAAACCCCGAGGCCCGCTCTGCTACTGTGTTACACTTTTTTTTGTGTGTGTGTTAGTTTTAGGCCTCTGTTTTCTTTTTGGCCTCATCAGCAAAGAAAAAAAAAAAAAAAAAAAGTTGCATGCATGTCTGAAGGAGCCAATCCAAAAAGCGAGGCCAGCCAGCAGTGGGAGAGGGCATCTATCAAACCCCCCACACACACACACACACACACACCACCACCACCACCACCTCTTCCTCTTCCTCCACAGTCCGGAGAGAGAGAGAGGGAGAGAGAGGGAGGCTGGCAGGCTGGCGGAGGAGAGCCGTGCCAAGTCTCTTAATGTTCCCCAGCAGCAGCACCAGGAGCTCCGGAGAGGACAACCCAGTGTGCGCGCCAGTGTGCCAGTTCACCGGGCCAAAGTGGCACTGCTGGGAGGAGTCGATGTTTCTTTCCTAATTTTTGCAGCATCTGTTCATTATCCAGGACGTTTAAAAACGAGAGCGCTCATCCCGAGTAACCCTTCGCCGCGCGCACACACACACACACACACACACACACACACACACACACACACACACACACACACACACACGGATGCATTTTTGTGCAGAGTTGGCCGATGAATATGCATATTTCCCCCTAATGTTATGTTGTACACGAGCTCCTGCATTGAAAGAAGGCTGTGCTGCACCCTTAGAATTAAACTGAGGTTGTTAACAGTCCTTAGATGTGGTAACCTTGTAACATAACAGATTAATGGTACGCAACCATACATACAGGCACACACACAGGCACGCGCGCACACACGCGCGCGCACACACGCACACACACACCAAATTTTAAAGAAAAAATGCCACATTTCTGAGTACATTTGACTAAAATTCTGTTGTTATTAATTGTTCCTGTTATTTTTTTAGATTTGAAGGGAAAAAAACTTTTATTTCAGTAAAAAAAAAAAAAAAAAAAGATTTGTTAACTGGACAAACTCTAGTCTGCCAACTTATCAATGTTAATAATTGTTACCATGCAGTGAAAACATTTCTTTTTGGCTACAGAGGAATACAAGGCTATACTTCTACAGCAGGCCTCTGCATGGACACTAAGCCTGTGTGTTTCTTTGTGTGTGTGTGTGTGTGTGTGTGTGTCTGTCTGTCTGTCTGTGTCACGCCCTCAAATTAACCAGTATTTTAATTTTAAAGCTGCGTCACTCCGCTGGATATCAAAATACAAAACATAACAATAATTGAACACAAAATAACTGTTCAATTTTTTGCCAACGTTGCATCAGATTATACACAACCTGAAGGAATTCACAGGTGTTTTGTAAATCACATCACCGGTTAAAGGATCACTTGACTTTACACATCTCTACAAACCACCCCCCCGTTTTTTTTGTGTGAATTAATCCTTTAACACTTTGTTTGCAATTATTTTGCAAACAAAAGTACTGACTTGCGTTTGCAGTCAGTTTTAGCCACGTTTGCTTGAGGAAAAAAAAAAAAAAAAAAACTTCCAGTGACACTCTGTGCTCCACTCAGGATGAAAAGTGAGTGAATGAATCTCGCTGTTTAAATTATCGTGTTCATGCCCACTCTTTTTCTCACTCAACTTGGTAGGGAAAAAAAAAAAATCAAGAGTGTTTGTCCGACATAACAGTCAATAGTGCGATTATCAAAATGTCACAAGTACTACGGTGTGAATTCCAATTAACGTCGAGCTAAAATAATAACCGAGTGTTTTTGAAAAATGCAGATATCAGGTGATAATATGGATATAAAATATGTGAGGGATAAAAGCGTTGAGGATTCAACGCAGAGGGGGGGGGGGGGGGGATCATCTGGTCAGGAGACTGCGAGCATTTGCAATCTGTCTGCGATTAAAGCACGAACCAGGAGGCAATGCAGCCGAGATGGACACAGTTCTGATTAATAATAATAAAAAATACAACACACACACACACACACACGCGGATCACACACGCATTTGAATAATTTATGTCTATCAAAAGTCACAAGGATAAAGGACATAAACACTCGGTACATTGTGAACTTATCTGGCACTTGCACACACACACACAGTGAAAACTAAAATGTTCCACGCGTGTACGGAGGAAACAATCGCGCAGACTTCGGCCAACCTCTTTGCCAGACTGTATGCCAGTTGCCCCCGCGCTGCCAGACAAGGGAGCGGGCCCTGTCCCTGGCAGTCCATTCAGAGGAAATTCCACAACATCTGTTTGTTATCACACAATGGGGCACGGTGCGGCACGGGCAGTGGGGCAGAAGACGAGGCAGCAGCTAAACAGAGGAGCGTGCTACTGCTGGAGGTCCTGCCAAGGGAGAAACAAGGGCTGCAGGAGGAGGATGAAGTGGGGGGAAGGGGCAGGGGGTTGGGGGTGGGGGCGAAAAGACAGAGGTGGAGATCCGGTTGCGCGCCAGGTAGGTTTCAGGCCACTGGCGGGTGGCCAGATAGGCTTTTCCGGGGTATGGGTCGTGCCAGATGTTGACGTGCACTGGGGGGGGGGGTGTTTGTTCAGAGACTTTGAACACAGAGTGCGAGCGGAAAGTCATCTTGACCCGTCCGACAGCTCCTCGTCATCCTCTCGGAGGCCCAGTTGCGGTATGCTCAGGAGGGTCCGGCGGCGGGGCGTGGCTTGCCCTTGTTTAGGGGGTTAAGTAGGAGCGTGCGCGTGGAACTCAACTGGAGCGGGGGGAGGAGGGGGGGGGGGGTGTTTGCTGGTCTGCACAGATGGCATGTGTGCGTGCGTGTGTGCGTGCGCGTGTGTTATGATAGGGTTGGATGATGCCCTGGTCACATGGGCAGCAGTAATTGGCCTCCATATTGACCAGTTTGCAGTGCTGGGGGGCGGGCAGTCTCCCAGCTGGACCTGTCAGATGGCATCGCATCCACCTCACTGATCACCCCCCGGACGACCTCGGCACCTCTCCCCTTTTCCTTTCATCTCCCACTTCTTCCTCATCCCTTCATCTCTGTCATGCCCGCCTCTCCTGCCATCACAGGGATGACCTGCTCTGTCCATCCCCGTCTCCCTTACACAGCTTCTCCAAACTCAAAGCGAGGACTCGAACAGACTCGTAAACTCCTTTTTCTTCTTGAGCGAGAGGTTTCCTGGGTTGTGGTCATCAGCGTTGGTTAATTAGGATGGCCACACGGTAATTTCCATGGTTTTATGGATGAATAACCTTGATCTTGGACCAAGCCAAAAAATGTACCAGTGAACTGGGATCATTTGTATTTTCCATTGCAGTTAAGTGTTCTCAAGGGTTTCCTCAAACAAAATCTTTTGATACACCAGGGGGTGTATCAAAAGAGTTTGTTAAAAAAAAAACAACCTGAGGCATAAGTAAGTGTAAGTAAAAAAAAAACTATAGGCATTTTTCTAAAAAAAAAATTAAACTTTAAAGAATTAAAAAAGCACAAAAGATAGATTTGGGTGGCCAAACCTTTTTGGACTCGCTGAGGTCATGAGATCATCTTAACTCTCCCATTATGTTGAAAACAAAATTGCGTCCACTGTTTAAATGCACCCACAAACAGGCGGAGAGTCAATTTAAATCAGTACAACTTGACAGAGAATTTAGGAAGAAGAAAATAAGAACATTTGCTATACCAACGCTGTATTCAACAGCTATCTAAAATCATCTCGAACATCTTAATACATGGACGGATAATCCCAGAGCATCAACAAAACGTCAAGTAATTTCGGGAAAATTCAAATGCAAACATTTGCTTTCAATTAGCTCACCCAACTGGTGCGGTTATTTAAAGGAAAAGAAATATTTGAAGTCCACGACAGGACAGTGTTTTGGTGTAAAACAGGCCTCGGTGTATCTGACTGACTTTTAGCGTGGTATCATCCTCCCACCCGGAGCAGCAATGGTGTGTGTTTTGCTGTGAGATGCCCAACTGTGAGGAGTTAGCGCTATAGAAAGGATTTCATCCCAGACTTGGCAGGGGAGGGTCTCTGGGTACGTAGAGAACAATTGTCTCTCCTTCGGCCCTGTCAGCCAGCAAACACAGAGAGCTGGCACACGCTCAGTGGGAAAAGAGCGGGAGTGACAAGGGGGGCGGACACACACACACACACACACATCCACTCTCACACGCTGATACACACTTGTGCCCATCCCTTCCTCACAGCACCAAAATGGGTTCTGATGGTGCCGCCGGGGATTGTGGGATGACAGGCTGGTTCTGAGAAGTGGATGGGAGGACCTCATGAAAATAGTCTGTAAAATGACCACAGTGTTAGCCTGCTGTCAGACTAGCAGACAGACAGACAGACAGGGAGGGAGGGAGGGAGGGAGGGGGGAGACAGAGGGAAATAGAGACAGAGAAAGAGAGGAAGAGATTGGCAGAATAGTAAAATGTCAGCCATGCCTGCCCCTCTGCCAGGGAGAGCTCACGTGGGAATACGCTTATACGAGTTTCTGTGTATGTTCAATATACACTCATGTGGACAAGTGTTTTGATCCTGCAGCTCCTCTGCCGTCTGTGTCCCTGAATACATGCGAATGCAGGAGTCCAACTGCATGCTGTGTGTGCATGCATGCGCGCCTTTATGCGTGAGCAAGAATGAGGAGGAGCAGGAGGAGGAGGAGAGGTGGGAGAGGAGGGTGAAGTGTGTGTGTGTGTGTGTGTGGGGGGGGCATGCACGTTTAAATTCTGTGACATCTGTTCATTACAAGTAGAGTGTGTTTATTTTTATACAGCCAGCCACAAGCAGAGAGCTCGCCTGGCACCACTGGTTAATGCACCAGCCCGCTCTGACGGCAAAGCAAATGAAATATTAACCGGCAGACGGAGAGAACGAGGAGAGGAGCGAGGACAAAGGGAAAGAAAGAGGGAAGATGATAAGATAATATGTGACAAAAATGCGCACACACAGTGTCCTCGCTCACGCACACAGAGTCCCCATTCTGATCTAATTAGGGAGAGAGACACAATCAACAACTCAGAGCGGGAGGGCCCAGAAAAACCGCACTCTATATGTGTTGCCGCGAGAAAGAATAGGAACATGAAAAAGGGTTCAAAGCAGGCGATGCTTTGTGGAAACAGGTTGCCACACCTGAAGATGTTTCCGGGCGCATCCTCCTCGAACCGAAATCAGAGCGTCCTGCTGCAAATGTGCAACGTACAGTACGGTGCAAATTGAAAGCAGTGACATATCTGTTCAACCCACAGAGGACGCTTAAAAGCAACAGATAAGACTCAAAATCAGCCGGGAAAGAGCCGAGAGGAGAGTCAAAACCGTACTTATGTCTGAAGGTCACTCCTTAAAAAGGGTTGAGTGGCTGACTCAAGATGCCCGGACGCTCCATGGAACATGTTAGAATGTCTTTGGTGTCCATAGCTGTGAAACCTATGAACAACATGCAAGTATTCCGTTCATTACTTAATCAAATGGAGCCTCTATCGTTTTGTCTTTAGACTCGGTGACAAAGTAATAACGCACTTGGAATATGTAAGTATATGCTAGTATCGTAGCTCTAGTTTGTCTTTCTTATGTGGCTCGTTGAGACCTGTCTGCCTTCTTTTTCCTATGCCTGGGTGACCAAAGTAGTTTTATCTCTGGGGTTATCTGTCTATGCAGTGGGACCGGAAACGTCTGGAAACGTAGCGGAGACGTCTGGTACGACCGATGCTGAGGCCACAGCGTTCCAGTTCAGCTACGGTCCCTCTGTCCTACTGCAAAAAGCCACAACTCTTGACCGAGAGGGTGAACGGTAGCAGAATAACACTTCTCCAGTCAACCTAACAGACCAGCCCTTTGCATCAACAAGCCCCCTGCACTCACCCCCCCCTTCCTCCCCGTCAACCGCCCGCAGACGTACCACTGCCCGGTCCCACTCCCATACTCCTCCCCTGGGACAGCCTGCTCTGGAATGCCGCTCATGGGGAAGAATCTCGCTGCAGGCGTTCAATATGTCACATGTGTCTCAGAGGAAGAGAGAGAGAGAGAGAGAGGGACGGAGTGAGGTGTGGCAGGTATGGTGTAGTGCTTTCGCAAGGCGGTGACAGGTTGTCTGTGTCTGTGTCTATATCCATGTATGTGTGTGTGTTTGTGTGTGTGTGACAGATTCCCAGATTAACAGTTTAAAGGGTTCAGATTAACAGGCTCAGGACACAGTGCCCTGCACTGAGCAAAAGAGAATTAGGATGGCATTAATGTCTGCTCTGCACCAGCACATTAGCCATTCATTACCGTGTGGTTGCACAATCAGTACCAGGCCGCCCCTCGTTCCCCTCTGCGTTATCGCATTCATGACAATGTTAACATGTTGGGATGCTTTGTTATTCATAGTCCATTAGCAGGAGTATAATTTGCAATCACTTACCATCAGGTAATTGTCACTCGCCCTTTATTTCTCAACAACAACATTTTCAAGGTATAAAAGACAAAAACAAATGTAATGCTCGGACAGACTGTGCCAAATTACATAAACAAATCTAATCTTTCTAATTTCTGCTATACAACAGTGTATCTTAAATTTTTAAAGTGTTTTATGTGAGATTTTTACATCAGTTGAGCATTGCGATATTAAATGTGAATAAATTCAACTGCCGACAACAAACACAGTCAAAGCTAAAAGGCTTGTGAGTCGCAGCTGGACTCTACGCCGCACTGAAATCTGAAACACTGAAACATGTCGCAGGATTGCTCTGTGATACCAAACACGCGTGATGGTATCACAACACAAGCCGGTCGGGGTACGGTTTGGTCCGGAGGTTAGAGGGCCACCCGGAATGTGGAGTTATTTTTCTGGGGTAGAAAATTCACAGAGACAGAACACCGGAGCTAGAAGAAAAAAAAATCTGTGTATGTAATATGGTTAAGACTTGTTTGGGCAAATATTTGTTATTATATACATGAACACTGGAATGGAAAAAGTCACCGTTGCCAATTAAAAATGGAGCAAGCCAAAAAAAAAACTGAGTGAACATTAAAGAGTGGCTCTGTGTAAAGGCTCACAGCACTGTAGATGTCTGTTTTCACTTAGCTCTCTTCTACAGTGCATGGCATGCTTGTGTTATCCTCCTTGGCTTTTCTTTAGGACTGTTTTTTGTTTTTTTTAACTGAACAAAACTAAAAAATCTCTTAAATTGTCCTCTCCAGTGAAGGAGAGGTAAAAAAAAAAAAAAAAAAAAAAAATCAATATTTTTATAATGGTAATGTATCAGCTGAAAATGAAAAAACGATATGACAATGTGAAATTAGTAATTAACCTATAGAGAATTGTCACCTGATTCTGCAGCCCCCCCACGGCTTTATGGAGCTTTATAACAAGTTTCAGGTCATTGTTTAGCTGCATGGTCCAAAACTTGTACTGTTTTGGTTCACTCTCACCACTCTCATAGCTTCATTTTCAGCTGCAGGAGGCAGCTGTTTTAAGCAAAAAGTTAAGCAAAGACAAAAAGCCCACTGTACACTACCTGCTCAGCACCAAACCGCGGACAGACAGTGTTACACTGGCTAGCTGGTGAACACAGCGAAGCATTTAGCAGCTAAAGAGCCAGATATTTTCCTCAAAGCGCAAAGCCACAACTCTTGAACAAGCGGGTGAACGGTAGCAGAATAACACTTCTCCAATCATCCTAGCAAATGAGACCTTTGCCCCAACAAGCCCACTGCACTCACCCCTTCCTTTTCAACCGTCCGCAGACCCACGACTGTCCTGCCAGCCAGAACCAGATGTTTTCCTCAAAGTCGGAAGAGACCAAACACAGAGCTAAAAGAGAATGAATACTGGATTTAAAGTATTCTCAGAATGATTTCAGAGCCCCCTCACTTTTTACACACTTTATTGTGTTGTAGATCTTATTTTAAATAGATACAATTGCCATTTTTGCGGTAATTACTGTCAAAGGGTCTTCTACAAAGTACTGAATAGTTCTGTAACTGAGATATTTCATCTTTTCATCTAAATTTGAAAACATTTCTAAAAACATGTTTTCACTTTGTCATTATGGGTTATTGGGTGTGGACTGATGAGCAAAAATGGCAATTTTATCTTTTTACAATTAAATCCACAACACAACAAAAGTGTGCAAGAACTGAAGGGGTCTGAATACTTTCTGAAGCCCATCGTACATCCAACTGGTGGCGAGAAACGCGACTCCAAATGAATGATAATGTTGCTCCCCAACTGCTGGGTGTGTAATTGGTTGTTAACAAGTTTGCGGTATCACTTAAAAGGCGATGAAATGTTTGCGTTTATTTCCACTGCAATAGCCTAAAAAAATCAGTTATTGCAGGTTTAAGAAGCAACACCTTGTTTGCTGCAGAAGTCAACAGGGTATATTGGAAATGTTTTCTTGGATTTGAGAAATGTGTGTGAAATACAGGCTGCAAATCCTCTCAACCAATGCCTCATTTTATAGTTGTACTAAGGTGTCACAATAAATTTGGCATCGTTAAATTGTTTAAAAATGCAGATGAGATACCTAATTCAGAGTAACCCGCCTAATTCATTAAAGCACGACACAGCTCTCAAAAGCAAACTCTTTTCGTTCTCTGTGCGCCTCAGTGTGCCGAGAGGGATGTGAAGACATGGACTGACACATCATCTCTCCTCCAAAGCCTTCCTCCTCAGACTCGCCAGATTAAGGGATTACCAGGCAAGGCGAGCACTAAAGCTGGCTAATTCTCACCCAGGCACAGAGAGCTAAGGCTACCCAGAGCCCCGTCGAGCCCCTCTCTCCTCAGAGCAGCTGTGTGGTGGAGGGAGGGATGGAGCTGCTTCCCTCTGAGGAACCAGAGGAAAGGAGATAGAAATCAAAGCATTACTCATATGGCTTCCTCTCTATGGCACTGATGACTTTTTGTTAATTAGCACAGACCACTAATAGTTCACACACAACCAAACTTCTGTGTACACTGTGTAAACCAGTTTTCTGACATAAACTTTTCCCTCCATAATTCTCGTGGTTAATCTCATATATAATGTATCTTATTTTTACATTTTTATATTGTTCCATATTCCATGAAGTAAGTGTGTTTATGTCAGAAGATTTGCAGCATACAGATATGGCTGTTTCTGTTTTTGCCACGGTCGGAGCAGTTTTATGTCCTCTTTTTTGCATTGCTGAAATAGTTTTGTATGTTTATAATCTCTTAGATTTTTCTCAATCATACCCTTCTGTATTTTGTGTGTCCGTCTTTTGCAGGCTGATACGGTATTTTATATATTTTTGCGGGGTAAGTCTGTATCTGTTAAATGGCTGAGAGTAGAGAGATGACAAGAAAATAACGGGAGAAAGAATAAGGGCAGAGAGAGATGGGGAATGACGAACAACAAAAGTCCCCTGCCAGACCTGAACAAGGAACATTGCAGTTAATGGTGGTGCCTTAACTGGTAATACAATGCGGCACCACAGGAACATCTAAGTTTTATTGCACCGAATAAAATCAATCTGAATTGAACTGATCCGGGAAAATAGAACAGAATTAAGTACAATCCCTCCAAAAAAATCGGGACTCTTAGTGATAATGTGATCTCCACTTGCAGTAACTGATTAGGATCAATCCAGTGTCAGTGGCAGTTCACACTGATTTGCTAAACACAGTAATGTCCCAGGAATGTCACCTGTGAACACACCCGCTTTCAATGTGTGCGTATTAGTGGAATTAAATTTTCCTACCTCTTGTTTATATAATGACACTGCAGGAGACATATTGTAGTTTATGTTTTTATCTACATATGACTGATCTAGTGTTTTCCACCTGTTTTCATCTAGCGCACTGGTGGTGATCCGACAGAGCCAGCAGATAAACACCAAGCAAGGCAAAGCTGCACCTGTTTTGTCTTGGTCTTGAGCAGTGCCAGCCCTTTCACACTGTGTTTTTTCCAGTATCTTTGCTGTGGCGAGAGGCAGAAAGAGCAGGAATGAATCAATCACAATGGAAGTAAGAAAAAGGACTCTCCCAACCAATCAATCAGTGGGGCACCTAATATGTATTTAGCCGTCAGACAGTTTGCTGGTTACTGGTTGTGGTGTATTTCTGGCTATTATTTGAAGGAGATCCAAGCTATCAGCCATCTACGCCAGCGCTTTACAACAATATTTACTACTGCAGTTGGACGAAGGTTGGAAAGTTGGCGGGACGCAAAGGCAGACAATGAGGTGCGGGAACAAGATTTCCCAACAGTGTTCCATCACAAACACACAACCATTCATCTTAAGTTTCGGTGCACTTTGGAGACCGAAAGCAAGCAAACGACATCCATCTCAGTTCATCTACGGTAAACAAGAGGAATGGCAATGAAAGAGAGAGAGACAGGGATAAAGACGGAGGAAGAGAGGGGCCACGGTTTGGGCGCGTGCTCTCCAGCGGGCAGAGGACAATGCAGAGCTGGCAGAGTCGGTGCCTCGTGCCAGAGGGAATAAAGTGCCACATGGTGCCCCTTATGAGCAGGGCAAGCCTGGAGGGGGATGTGGGCCACAATGCATGTACGCGTGTGTGTTTGTGTCTGCTTTTGTGCGCGCACGTGTACAAACATGTGCATGCATGACCATCCGTACATAAATTGTATCTAAAGGTTCAGAGACAAAAAAAGATGTATTTTCAAGTTTTAGGTGTAATATATGTAGATTCTTGTGTGTGTTGGAGTGTAAAACTGGTTGTGTGCGTGTATGTGTGTGTGTGAGTGTATGTGGAGGGGGGGGTACAGAAAGGTGGGGCACAGGATGGGTGTGTGTATGTGTGTGGGGGGGGGGGAGTCCCAGTTCCCTTTTGCATCTTAAATTCCTCAACATCTGTTCAACCCTTCTCTGTTGTAGCAGCAGCGGGATGTAATGTGTGCGCGCGTGTGTGTGCATGCATGTTTGTGTGTGTTTAAATGGGTGCATATGCGTATGTGTGCGTGCGTGTTGAGTGTTTCCGTCTTTCTGCATATGTGCATGCTCTGCTGAAGGTGCTGGTTGTTACCCGCACCTTAATTAGAAGGAGACAGAGACTCATTTTCAACAATACTTGCAAGTAATGTGAAGTGCTCGCAGTGAATACAAAAAGAGACCCATTCACCTCCAAAAGCTGCGACAACTCCTCTGCTCCTGGGACGATAAGACCCCGAATTACATCTCACGTTCAAATACCCTTTGATCGAAAACATAATGCGTGTCACAGGTCACAGTCAGAGATACGGTAACACTAGAGTGTTGAGAGGCGGAACCGCCGTGGCTGAAGCAGGGCCAACGTGTGAACCAAGTAGGTCAACCTGAACAGCCCTGAGAGTGTGTGTCCTAGCGCGCGCGCGCGGGCACGCCCGAGTGCATTCAGCACAGTCTTTTAGCACAAATTTTGAGGAAGTCAGTGAGAGATGTGGGTTAGCATTAGCATGCCATGTGCACGTATGAATGCGGAATGACAAAGATTTTTGAAATGAAATATTTAAGTCCCGTGTGCCACGTCCTGAGCGAGAGCGACAACAGTTTCAAAGCACAAACACAAACTGCTGTGGAGCCTGTATGCAATGGTGGAAAGAATGTTTTCTCACTTACTGTACACATGTTGGCTGCGTATATCTTACTTCAGCAATTTCCATTTTATGCCACTTTACACTATGACTCCAACACAATTTAGGGGAGGATTCTGTGCTTTTTATTTCCCTGCATTCATTTGACACTGGAGCGAATCGTTGCAGATTATGATTTTATGTGAAAAAAAAACGTAACATCAAATTTAAAATATAATGCACTGTTATAGATTAAATGATCAAACAGTACATAAATGAGATAAAATGAACCCTACTTCAACCGGCTATAACATTAAAATGGGTCTTACAGATTAACAAATGGGTGAAAGTACATTTTTCCGATGATACTTATCTTCTTTCGCTTAGGTAAAACTTTAAATGCAGGAGTTGTTTTGCGACTTTCACTTAAAGCAAGGGAAGTTTATTAAGTTTATTTAAGTGAAGGACATAAAACACCTATTTAATCTCTTCATGTCCGTATCAAAGGTAGATACATGAAGCAAAGAAACTGCACACACACACACACACACACGTCCACGACCTCTTCGTCACACACTATCCATTCAGTACCCCTCACTAACCCGGTGCCAGTCTTATGCCACCTTGATGCCAAGCCTGCCAAACTTATGTCACATCAGAGCAGACCCTGCCTCAACTCCTCACAGTACATATGCCAACCCGATGCCCTCCACATGCCAACCTCATGCTACATCGGTGGCAATTCTCAGACAACAATATGCCAACAGAGGACCTCTGCTTGGCCCAGTGTGCAAATCCCTCGACGGCGGGCACTGGGCGACACTATATGGAAGTGGAAAAGGTCAAAAGTCGCTAGTGAATTAGGGTTCAAAGACAAATCTGTCGTTTTGGTTCTTCTTCAGTGGAAGCAATTAGCAGCAAAATCCTGCTCCCAAGCCCCGCTTAAGCTCTAATCTCAGAGTCTGTGGGTTCCCTCCAGTCTGCCTGTCTACCAGCCTGTCTCCCACCAAAGCCCCTCACCTCTGTCTATCTCCCACTCTCTCTCTCCTGATGCCTGCTGGCACTTTGGGAGCAGTGCCCCTCCAATCCCTGTACCCCCCTCCTACTCTACTATCCCCCACTCCCCACCACCACCCTGCCCCCACCCCCTTCCCATCCACCCTTCCCTCCCACCTCCTCCTCCTCTGGATGCCAGCCGACGGCCCTCACAGTGTGGCACGCCATCTGCTGCCGCCCGCGCCGGCAACCCATCCACCCCTCCCCTCGTCGCTAACTCTACCCCCCACCCCTGCAGACAGCAGCTACCCACAATCCCCCTCTGCCTCAGCCGCGCGGCACATAGAACAGGAGGCTTTCGCACAGATCACTTCACCCCCTGATGCCCCCGCCAGAAAGGAGGAAGCTGGGGAAAGTGTGTGTTTGTGTGTGCGTGTGTGTGTGTGTGTGTGTGTGTGTGTGTGTGTGTGTGTGTGTGTGCATGGTGGAGGCGGCAGGGACCTTACAGACAAAGTAGTCAAGCTTTTAGTTCTGTGTGTAAATAAAAACAACACACATACTTTACATGCATGCACAAACACACACACACTAGAAAGCACATGCCACTACTACATGTTTGGTTTCTTGCTGAATTTGCATTCAGAAGTTATTGGTTCTATCTCTCTCTCTCTCACACACACACACACACACACACACACACAGAACAAAACACACTTTTTAGTTTTTAAGATTAGTTTTTCAGTGGATGTGCATGGCCACACCTCTCTCTCTCTCTCACACACACACACACATACACAAGTACTACTACTCCTATTTAAAGAGTCAATCAGTATTGTTGGACTAGAGATATTTTCACTGTACATATAAATATATATATATATATAATATATAAGTACATCAGCAAATAGGGTCTGAAATTGCGATCAGGTGATGCTTGTGCATTGGTGCGATATGTAAGGAAAAACAGAAGAGCAACTCTTCCTCAGGTGACTGACAATGTCAATGCAGGACGTGATCAGACTGTGTGAGCAAGAACAGTCAGTTGACAGTTACATAGAGAGGGATATTATAGAAGGGTTGCAGTGAATAAACCCATCAAAGAGGAATGCACGTGAGAGAGTTCAGTGGTGCAGAAAACATAGGCACTGGTCTACCGGTGAATGGCATTTTCCTGGCATGGTTTGGGTTCACTTGTCCCCTTAGAGGGAAGGGTCACTGCAAATCAATACAAAGTTGTTCTGAGTGATCACCTTTATGCTATGATGAAACATTTCTGTCCCGACGGGAGTGGGCTCTTCCAGGATGCCAAGGCCTCCATTCATAGGGCACGAGGGGTCACTCAAAGGTTCAGGGACAATTAAATGGATGTGAATCATATGCCACGGCCCTCGCTCTCACCAGATCTCGACCCAGTTGAACACCTTTGGGAGATTTTGGACCGACATGTGAGACAGCGCTCTCCACCAATGTCATCAAAACACCAAATGAGGGGATATCTTTTTGGAAGAACGGTGTCCACCTCTCCAGTAAAGTCCCGGGGAGTCAATGTCGGGGCACACTGAAGCTGCAGTGGAGGGCTTGCGGTGGCTAAGACTGTTGTGGCTGCTAAAGAACTTTATATTGACTTTTCCTTTAAGAGTAGGTTCCTGTGATTGTGTGTTGAATTTTTCGTGACCTTCTTTTGTTTACATTTAGATAACAGATTGTGCTTTTAACAGACAATTTTGTAAAAAAAAAACAACATGTTCTTTCTCGTGCACACACAATAGTTCAATATATTTTTGCTGAACACTAGAGACGCCTGGCCACAGGGGTAACGGACACGACGGTGAATCCAAAAACATTTCTAAAGATACAACTCACATGCTGCTGTTGTTTGGGATCTGGCGGTATCTTTGTGGCGAGAGTTTTCTGATCACCGTTTAGCTTTAAAAAAAGAAAGAGAAATAGGATGAGGGACATCAAACTGTAGCGTGAACATGAGAGAGAGAGCAGTGCTCCATCCATCTTGTCTGGGTATGGAGCCTCATGGCTGGCACTCTATCCATCAATGAGCGCAACATTAACTCTCTGGATCAGAACCAACATCCCCAGATCTCTCTTCATCTCTCTTCCCCTCCCCTCACTCTGCTAAATACACACACCAACACGCTCACACACACACCATTAGTATTCCACTGCCATCCATGAAAAACCTCAACATCCACCTCTCTACCTTCCTCACACACACACACACACACCAAGATCCTCTTGTTTTCTGTATTCATCCCAAAATTTCCCACCCTGTTGAAAATCAGAGACATTTTTATACTTTGAATGGTTGCTGAGTTTCTCTCTTCTCTCGTGTCATCTTTACACACTTCCACCACCTAAACCGCTCACGTCCTTAGCCCCTCTGATGTTCAGCTTGTCTTGATTCACCTCCTCTTTTCTCCTCTCCAGATCTCCTCTCTGCTGAGCTGCCTGATCCGCTCCTCTCTTTGTCTCTCTCCCAGTTGGTGTTAATAATTTAACTACTGAGCTGCTGCAGAGCTGGCTGCCGTCCAGGCATCAGATTGGCACTGTCTGTCTATTTATGACACTGTGTGGCGGCGCACATGTGTGGGATGTGCAAGAGTGAGAGGAGGACTGTGTTTGTGTGTGGACGAGGACGTGCGTGTGTTTCCCTATTAGACTTCAGCCAATAGCAAATTAGCCCCCAAAGCCGCAAGACTGTCGCCTGAATCAAAGTTAGAAAGACAGACATGCGTTATGAACCCCGATTCTTCCTCCAGGTTTCTCACTGTGAGACTGGATTATTTAAGTTACTAGTCACACTACATGGTTTTGTATTAGTGTGGTGAGTGGGACACTTAGATGACAGCCAATCACAATGAATGATATTGTGGTAATAGCTAAAGGTTAACTGGACTTTCAGCTTATGTTTGGTGGGATGTGATGGTAGTGGTTGTGATGCTGTTTTTTTTTTTACTCAGAATTACTGGTAAGAATGCAGAACATGATTTAATGATTCAGAATAAGGCCAACAAACTTGCTATTATTGTTTTACAATCCAACTGTTCCTCTTAAATTGATGTAAAGTTTTTGGTGTGTTAAAATTCGATGGAAATTATATTCTTATCTCTACACTCCCCCTCAACCTGGCAGATGAAGTAGAATGGGGAGGGAGGTGGTTTCAATTTTTAAGAGACATTCCTGGAATCAAAAGGAGAAATAAAAACAGCAGAATACACGCTAAAAAAAAACGAGCTGCTATTATTTTTGTTACAAACAAGATGATCAAATTCATTCAACGTGGAAGTGGTGGCTCAAATCTGCACTGACTTACACAAAACACTGCAGTCACGGATCGGGGAAAGGTATAGAAAGAGAGAAGAGAGTAAGATAAATCTATGAAAGGAGGAAACAGAGTGGAAGCATCAGGGAGACGCGAAGGGCAAAGTCTTGTGGTCAGATTTTGAGTCACAGGCATTGTAATATCCAAAAATCCACACTCCAGAGACAGAGGTTTTCATCATACCTCACAGAAAGAAAAAAATCCCCTGAATTAAGAGGAAGCAGAGCAGAGAAGGAGCTTTGTGCCCTCAAATGACAAATAAGTTTCCCCATGACGTGTACAAACATGCAAAATCTAGTATATTCCATATGCAACGAACAGTGGTGTCAATGGTTTTTGTTTTTTTTTGGTTTTTTTAGAGGAAAAGGGGAATGTGATTTGAATATTTTTTTGTTCACTGACATGAATTAATATTTTAGGCATTTTTCTCATATTCAAAATAATAGGGTTAATTCATGAAATGATACTGTCCCACTTTATCTACAGAACTGTCCTGCTCAATCTGAGAGCATCCTTTCACTACAAGAGTTTGGAAAATGGTATAGAGGTGTTACCTCTATCTAATTTTACCACAGAAATAAAAAGGACCTGTTTTAATTAAAAGTCCATTAAGTCATTCTGTCAACGCATGCCACGATGATCTCATCAACAGTTTTCCCGAATCCATTCCCAACATTATCTGAACACAATCCACACACACTGCGGATTCAGCCGATCTGAAAAAAGAGGTGACATTTCCGAGGCGAGTGTGTGACACGGCGTGAATCTCGGTGCCACCTCCCACACCTCTCACCCGCCTACAATCCTGCCCACAACAGACCTCTGCTGGGTAAAATCGGTGCAAGCAGCTCACGACATCCATTTATTCATCCCTGGTATCATCAATCACCCTAAGACTCAGCAGTCATCATCTTTTTTTTTAAATCAGCTACGTTATCAAATAATGAACATGTAAGTGATTTAACAGTAAACCCAAAAGAATGAAAATTTTTCAGGGTCTAACTATCCTTAACCTTGCCTTATTTATTCTTTGCTTAAATTGTTTTATACTTTTACACTTGATTTTATCTTGTGCTGTAGTCTCTTGAGTGTAACCAACAAATAAGGGTAGTTTTCATTTATTTTGTTTGCCACCAATGCTTCCGTCAAAGTCTTAAAATGTCTGTGCACTTGCAAAGCTGGTGTGCCGAACGACTGGGGCGATGCGGCGTTAAGGCCCTCGCTGGGACTCATAGTAAACAGAAATGTGCAAGGCCGCCCACCGCTCCACCTTATCTAAATCTGATATCTCATAAGGGCCTTTCACACTTTCCGCAAAACGTAAACACACCACGTATGTCTGCATGCACACCGAACCTGCACTGTCATTAATTTCAGAGATGGAGGGAGGTCAATGTACCAGACGGTGTGTTTGAGTGTCTGAGTGCAAACACGTGTGCAGGCTCGCATGGCAGTAGATGTGTGCTCACATGTATGTTTGAGAGTGTGCATGTCATTGGGGGAGGGAAACATGCATGTGCGCGCGCACACACGCACACACACACACACACACACACACACACACACACACACACACACACACACACACACACACAGAGACACACATACACACACCGGTGTTGACAGGTGGCTGTGGTAAAGAGGTGGTCCCTGAGCTGGGGTCTGCCTGTCTCTGGCTGAGAGAGAGAGGAATAAAAAGCTCCCAGCAGCTGTCGCCCTAATTCCTCTAACACGGTGCTTGTGCTCTGATTAGAAAACAGATCTGGCCTCTAATTTACTCCTGACACCAACTAATGCTCTATATCTCAATCGCTCCGTCCCTGCTCGCCACTGGCCTGCCTAGCTGGACACACATACCTCGTGGCTCAGAAGGCAAAAAGACGCGCAGGTAACAAAAAGCGCACAGAGGTACAAAAAACAAGGAACTGAGCATGACTAGAGAGACAATGAGTACTCACCTCTACATATCACGCTCAGACACACTGGTATTCAGATGTGAGACTGGATTGTTCCTTTCCTCAGTCAGCAAAACGACTAACCATGCTTTAAGAGTCAACTGTGTTGTTTCCATGACAGCTTGAAGGTGCCAAAGTCCCTGTAATTAAAATAATGTGCTACAAAAAACGTGCAGACCTGATTTATATACTAGATTTTACTCCTAAATGACATGCGAAACATACTAATGACTGAAAATGTTCCCTTAGAGTTGTTGTTCGGAACCTTTTTGGTTTGTTACCCCTTAGAATGAAGCTGTGTCTACATGAGATCCTCATCCCATATAGCAAAAGGAAATCTGACATTTTTTTTTAGCTTTCTCGAATTTTTTGCCTTGATCTTTGTTTTTAATGATAAAAGATTAAAAACTGACATCAAAGCTTTAAACCATGTAGGTCTTGTGTCCACTTCATTCCAAGCTTTGTGTATATACACACACACATATATGTGTATATATATATATATATATATATACATACACATACACATACATACGTATATATACACGTGTATACACATACACGTACATATACACATACACGTATATACACATACACGTACATATACACATACACGTATATACACACACGTATACATACACACACACGTATACACACACATATACACACACACACGTATATATACACATACACACACACACACATATATATACACACGTATACACACATATACATACATACATATACATACATATACGTACACACATACATACATACATACATATACGTACACACATACATACATACACATATACGTACACACATACATACATACATATACGTACACACATACATATACACATACAAACATGTACACATACACACATATACACATACAAACATGTACACATACACACATATATATATATATATATATTGTTTTTTTAAACCTTTTTTTTACTTTACTTCTTGTGAAATAAGAGATTGTTTGGTTGAACCTGCAGATATAAGCAAGATTTTTGAGTAGAAGTAGCAAGTAGACATAGCTGTACTTTAAGGTGTCACAAGCCAAAGAGGCAAGAGGAGGAGGAACTGCTCACCTAAATTTCCTGTTATTTGGTGCTTCTATAACGAGCCACTTCTGACAAATTCCTGTAGGAGGGATTTTTATTAATAGATAAAATATAAAAACACAAAAAGGAAAAAAGACAGAATAACATAGTTGCATTTGTAAGAGTTAAAGTGAATGAGTGAGAGAATTTAAAGTTATTTCATTGTTGCCCGTTTTCATTCCAGCGGAGGAGGAGAGGCCGGCTGAGTGTCCGGGTGCCATGACGGGGTTGGCCCAGCAGGGGGCAGTGGTGTGATGCAGGGAGTGGGAGGTGACGGCTCAGTGTCACACTGCACACAGGGTGTCACCTCACCAGGCTGGGAGAGCGAGAGAGAAGGGAGACAGAGAAGAAAGACAGAGACAGAGAGAGGGACAAAGTGGACAAGGAGTCAGAGAATAAGGTGAGAGAAAAGTCTCAATCAAATGTGTGTATGTGTTCATTTTTTTGTATCTCTGAGTTTTAGACCTTGAGGGTGGGGACATTTTGGTCTGTCCTTACGTCTTCATAGGGCTGTTGGAGGGTTAAGTCTTGGTTTTAGGTTTAAGGTTAGATTTAGATTAAGGTCAGGAAACACATCATGCTATTGTGATGAAGATACGCGTCATGAGATACCAGAGAAAAACAGACAGACAATCTACCAGGCCAGGTTCCTTTGTGTAAGTGACTTTGTGTGTGTGTGTGTGTGTGTGAAATCCTTTTTTATTTCCCTTTCTTCTCTCTCTGTCCCCTGTATCTGTCTCCAGGGAGTCACTTGGCATCTCTCCCTACTTTTAATTCTCGCTCCACAAACTGCTGCTGTCTGAACACAAGCTGGCAGCACGCATACGCACACACATTCTTGGTTTCACGAATGCACCGGTGCCACCGCCCGCCCCCCCAAAAAAGGCAATGAAAGACACCCACACAGTCGCCCCTCATCCGGTTTAAATGCAACACACACGTTTCTCTTTTACATCACTGTCATGTGAAATATTGGAGAGGAACTCACAAACACATACAAGGGACATCAGTGATAAAGTACAAGTTGAATTCAAAGAGAGAAACACAAATACACACAGTGATGAAAGACCGAGATGCTTACAGCCTCCCAGGAAATACACACTCACTCCCTGACACACGCACACATTTCATCACTGACAGCAGCTGACAGACACAGAGACAGCATCCCTGCTACTCAGAATACAAATCCGGTGTGAAAGAAAACACACACTATGAGCCATTAAAACATAAACAGAAATCAGGGAAGTAAAAGGACATGAACATTTCACATTTATTTGTTTATTTCAATCCCTCCTAGCTGCTCCTTTGGTTTCGAAACGGCATAATAACATAACTGTCAGCGGTGCTCACACAACCAGCCGCATGCATACAAGTTCTCCAGCAAAACATACATACACTGACAGGCAGACGAGCCAAACTTCAAAAGGGAAATAAATAAATTAAAGACGAGTGTGATAGGGATGAATAAATAACATGAGGAGAGAGAGGGGCAAACAGGAAGGAGAGACGGAGTTAGCAGCAGTAAGAGAGGAAGCAGAAAGGGAAATGCAGTGATTCTTGGAAGCAGGCTAGAGGTTGCAGGCAGTGAGAGGGAGATAGAGGGAGAGAGAGGGAGTGAGTGTCACACACACTTCCAGTCTTGTTTAAGTTAAACTGGCATGCAGCAGCTGAACAGCAGAGACGGAAACACACTCCAGAGATAGATATCTCTGTGTAATTGTGTGTGCTGTAGGTGGAAAGTGCCTGCAAGACACAGCGTGAGGCCGAGCGACTAGCTTGTCTTTTGAGTTTCCTACACTCGGTGTCCTTTTTTAATTATTTGGAGAAGGGTGTGAGTGCAAACGCAAATATGCAAATGAAACGGTTATTATTGCATTGCTCATCAAGCAGCGCGTAGCAGACATTAATAGGCTGATGAATATGCATGTGAATTTGTTAATTAAGTTAATTATTCTGCTGAAAATGCATTCGTCTTCCAAGGACATCTTCCCCAGGATTCCAACCTGCTCCGCTCATTAGTCATGCGATATTTTACACTGGGCGCTGGGACAAGAGGTAGGGAAGGGAGGGGCAGGAGGGGCCACCGGGGTTGATATGTGTACAATATAAGGGCATCATGGGTTTCAAGTCCACTTATGAAGAGCAGTAAGAGCCTCAGAAAGAGATATAATGGCATTATAATGACACCTAATCATTCATCAGCTCTTCAAACCTGAAGGGTCAGTGAAAGAGACAAAGCACATCACCCAGCTAGAGTGGGACGCACACACTCCTAGTGGCCAGACGTTCGCTCCATTTCTGATTTTCTCTCTCCTCTCCAGTAATTCCCCCTCTTCGCTGCTTTTCCTCTAATTGCTTATTAAAACCCTCTTAAATGAACTTTTTGTGCCAACTTTCCAACACATTAATTAATTGTTGTAGCCAATTAAGTGTCGCTGCGCAAATGAGCTTCAGCACAAATGGTCCTGCAGGGCCCGTCCACCCCCCCCCCCCCCGACGCCCCTTTCCCCACCACCACCCACCACCACCACCACCACCCTCCTCCTCCTCTTGCACCACCCTCGCTGACTGCTTTCCCAGCAGCCCCTCTGCCCTTAAAGTGGCAGCATCAACGCAGACAGAGAGCGAGAGAGACAATAATCTTGCCTTGCTCGTGAAGCTCTTTGAACTGAATCAGTAATGAGATGCTGAGACCTTGCAGAAGTACTCTGGTTCACAGAAGTGCAGCATCATGCAGAGAGTGTGATGTGTCTTTGGCTGAAGTGAAGATAACTGGTAAAAAGGTCGGAGAAAGATTTGTTTTTTTGTTTTTTTCTTTAAGGTCAGTGTATTCTTCCTTTTGAGCCTTTTCCATTATTGATTACTGATGGAGCAGATAAAAGCAAAGACTTTTCTACAGGAGGAATTTATACCAAGAGGAGTGATTATTCTGATTTCATGGCACCAGGGACTTTACATAAATTTAACACACATCTGTATCATCTGGCCAATCCAACGGTCTCCTAAAAACTCTTGGGTTGATCCCACTGCTGTTGAGCAATCAAGAAATAATGAGTGTGTGTGTGTGACAGCAGTTTCTCACAAAACTATAAACTGAGAAGAAATGGAGATGGTGTTATGGCATCAATAAAGCATGCTGTTGTAGCAGTAAAGCATATATCACTGCTGGGATAAAAGTCAATCAATTTTCAAATATTTCATAAATAAAGATGTAGCCATAAACGAAATGACTGACATTAAATTTTGTTTAATAGAAGACGAAGAAGGGATCTGACGAAGACAGCACAATTTGCTGCACCACCCAAGATACATTCATAATTCACATTTTTTTCCTACGTTGATAACTAGCTCAATTAGAAGGGTGAAAGAAAAGCTTTACATTAGCTGGTCTTTACTGATCGCTCTGTGTGTGTGTGTGTGTGTGTGTGTGTGTGTGTCTTAGATGTGGGACTTTGGGAGCCCCAGTCTCCCCTCACTGAGTTTACACATAGCCACTGATCAAACAGTCTCAGTCATCAAACTCCACATCAAACCGTAGCATGGCTCAGAGAGACAACAGTGGCCCAGATTTACACTGCACAAAGGAGCTGCCACACGTACGCACGCAGGCTGGTAAAAAGACAGACGCACACATATGCATGCATTCAGAGCAAGAGGTACATAACGTGTTTTAAAGAGTTAACTAAGAGACTTTTACTCATTCTGAGGCTATTTTCTAAATTTATCACAGTAACTTGTAAAAACGACAAAAATGAGTGATGGAATTTATGGAGTGCTTCAGCTGCAGAATCCATAGTTATGTTTTGTCTGCGGAAGCCTGCATCGGTGACATCTCACACTCAAACTGTGCAGTTTTGAATGTTAACGTGGTTTTGAGTTAATAAATCTCACTCTGGATCCGTATCTAAATACTGTATAAATATGTAAAATATCCTTCGATGTTTGACTGACTCAAATGTTTGCTTACACTGAAAATTAAAATGCGGGATTAAATTGCTTACTTTTTTCTTCAAAAGCCACTCAGTGTTTGCCCTCCTTGCTTGTCCATCAATCTCCTCTTCTCCATCTCAGTTTTGCTGTCGTCTTTTTGTCTTTGCATCCTGAGTGAGTTTGCTGCCAAATTAAAATGTAGCACCAGTTGAGACAGACTGATTTGCCGGGCGTTTCAAATAGACTCCTACATTTTTCCCTGTTGCAAGTTGAAAAATGATAATGAAAACTTTGGCTTAGAAAGTTTGAACTTGAAAGCAGCATCTGAAAGTTCACTATCCACTTTCAGATGCTTCAACTCAGACTGAACAGAAAATAAACTGCAACTGTCTGCTGACAACAGTGGCTGGTGGCAGAGACATATTTCCTTTGCTCCAGAGTCATAAGCATTTTGTCTCGTGGGTGGTGTGTATTTAAGCAGAAGGATACACATTCCTAATTGCTCTTTGTAGTCAGTCGGGGTCTAGGCAGATGTATGATGTGAGAGCTGGGTTACTCATTTTGCAAAATTTCAGACGGAGCCGCTATTTGTTCAAATTTGCCAGATTTCCCATCGTAAAGAGAGGATGTCCAACTGCTGAGATTGCGGTAAACTATATTGTAGATTCCAAATTTGTGCTCTAACAATCCGCTTGCACAGGGACTGAGATAATTGGACCAAGCAGCAATACAAAAATACACTTTCATGAATAAATTTGGCATAAATTGCCTGAAATGTACTGTCAATCAATTTTCTATTTGTCTGGAAGTCCACCAAAATCACTGCAGCTGACAGTTAAGCGACAGCATCCAAAATGGAGGCTCCGTTTTGAATGCCGCCGCCGCCGCCGCCAGTGTCTGCCATGGTGAGTACGTGCTTCAGACAGGCAGCATGGCACATTTATGGGCATTCCCCATAAGGTGCCTTTCTGATTGATGGCACAGCCTCATGCGCCTCCCTCTCTTCACTCTTCAGTCCTGATTTATTCGTCTAGTCTCTGTGACTTGGCACTGGTATTGCCCACTACTTCTCGCGTGGAAACTCCCTCCGGGCACATTCGCTATTATTTGGAGTCCCAGCGGGCGAAGGCATCAGACAGAAACATACACGTACACACGCGCACGCTCGCACACAAAACAGTGCAGCGTCTCATCTCGCTCACACTGGGCCTGTGCTAGAGGGCAGGTGAGCCTCCCACCGCCTCCACTCTGAAAGGATCTCTCACCCAGAGGGCTCAGCTGTTTGGTGGGCCACAGGGGTAAGCGGCTCTGTAAGCCTGCCAAGTGGGGAACTGGTGTGCGTATGCATGAGGCCAGTCCTAGCACACACAGACACAAACACACACGTGCAGGTACGCGCGCGCAGCCCATCTGCACGAACCTCGCAGGCTTCTGCCTTTGCCAATCTGCAGTTTATGATCCCTGTCTGTCTGTCAGAATCTTCATAAAGAGATCAACCCAAGTGGTGACGGAGTCAACAAATAAATAAGACTGATTCATAGGGAGCATTTCATATACTGCCTGACTGGGTCAAACTCATATACTTCACATATTAGGCAGTGTACAAGAAATAATTAATTATAAAACCGACTATATTTCACTGTGAAAATCAAACTCCACTTAAACTGCCACACATATCTGTAGTGTTTTAAGTGAGCTTCCAACCATGTGTTCTTGTAAAATATAGTTTGGCCACATCCAAATTTGATTTTTAACAACTGTTTACTTCCAACCATGACAACAGACAAATTACCAGTCTGTTATAAGAGAAAACTGATAAACAACAGATTGCATATTACCAACAATGACAAAATGTTATGGCCTTAAGCATAAACAGGCAAAAATCTCATTTCAAATAAGGAAAAATACACTTTGGATACAAAAGGATTAAGCAAGACTGACAACTAACAAAACAAACACTCCAACGTGTCTGACCTTATTAAACCTTTCCCATGTTCAATATGTCATTGTGTATAATTTAGTTGTTTTCTTTCACACCTGATTATGAATTATGTATGCTTTCAGTTCAGTTTTAATCATTTTACCTGTGCCTCTTGTATGATCAATGATTTTCCTTGCTCGCAATGTCTCTAGTCCAAGTAGCCTGTAAAATGAAAACGAGCAAACGTGAGTTACCAGATCATGAGAGTAATAAGAAATACTAGAAACCTGATGTGCAACTTGGCTTATACTGTGGCTCCCAACTTCAGTCAGGCTTTGCAGAGACCTAACTGTGTGGACTTTATAGTTTGAGCTACAGCATGAGTGAATACCTACCATCTAGTGGCCACTTTATAGAAACATCCAAAAATGCCAGGAGAGACAATTCAACTGGTCGCATAACTTCCTTTAATAAACTGAACCAAGAAAACACATATTACAAAATATTTTTTTCTTTTTTACAGACACATGAAACCATTTGTCCTCCCTTTCCTTTTCCAAAGCAAAAAATGGAAACAGAACCATGGACCATTATTTTTTTTTTAAGCGTGTATCATTTTCCTTATGTAGAAAATAATTGCACCAAAAAAAGAAAAAAAAATTTTGTTGCACAAGTTGGCAGGGAGGCGAGGAGCAGACATATTAGACGAGGCTTTCAGAGCCCACCAGGTTAAAGCTGGAAAAGTCCGTTTCTGAGTGTGTGTGTGTGTATGTTTGTGGCTTTATACTTCAACTAGCAGGATAGCTTGTATATTATGGAGCAGTTCATCAAAATGTTTCAGATTTCAGACATTAACATGAGCACTACAGGCTTAGGTTTGTTACGACATAGAGGTTTGCTGTATGTAAAAGAAGGAAAATCTTTAGGTGGGCTGAGAAGACATTGCAGTTCAGCTGGATTAATGACAGATGGAATATATCATGGAACAGCCTTTGGGTAGAATTAAAGAGAGGAAAAAAAAAAAAAAAATGCAGTCCTGCAGATGTACACTGTTGTAGGTACCATCCAAAGCAGAAACTTAACCCAAACTTCCCCACTAGGCCACGATCATTCAGGGGTCGCCGGGGTCACAAAAGGAGGCACAAGCTGAAAGCAGGGGAGCTAGCCAGCGTGTCAGGTTCAACGGGAAACTCAAGGTCCTCCAGTGTTCTTATCAGTGTGCTCACTGCCTCAAATCTACCCATACACAGTATTTTAGCTTCAGCTTATGTTTAGACACCACTCCATCACAGAGTAGAGGACAATGACTTGATTCCCCAAAACACTGATTACCTTGTTAAAAGTGCGTACTGCAGTGGACACGACAATCATTTGTTTAGGGGAAAAAAGGAGATCACAGCGGCTTTCAAAGGTGAGCGTCAGCTGCATGGCACTCACTTTGGAAGCTCAACTTCATTCGAGTCAAGACCGTGTGTGGAGAGGAAAGAGCAAGGGATCGCAGGTGGTGACTGTCCCTAACTGGATTGTTAAGGGTCAGACCAACCCCAGGTCCAAACACTCCCACCTAAACAACACATGACAGCTTGTTCAAAGGGCTGTGATGTTCATGACCATACCTGAAAAGGCCCCTCAATCTTTCTTTCAGACATTCATTTTCAAAATCTTTGATTCAATATCACTACCTGCTCACTCCCTCTGCCTTTCCCTTCAGGCCAGGATTGCTGGAGCCATCCCATGATACCTGGGTCTATCTCACCGGGGGACTGAGGGTCAGCGGGCAGCTCCGTGGGAAAAACGGAGGTCCTGGTCCTTGGGGAACTGTGCTGCAGTGGTGGAAGCAGCAGTCACCAGTCCTGCTTGGGCCTCAGCTGCGGCAGAGGATTTAGGAGGAGAGTCTGCAACCCAGGGTGGTGGGGGCTGTCCCCGGGCCATAGCGTCCACAGCCGGAGAGGGGTCCTTGCTGCGCTGAGAGGCCCCAGCTTCCGAGTCCTGCTGAGAGATGAGCTGGAGCAAGGCAGCTGCCACGGCAGGGCTGATGTCCTGGCTAGGTTGGGTTTCCGAACCAGCCTGCTGAGTGTTTCCAAGGACAGGAGCTGATGGAGGTGGCTCGGGTGGAGAGGGTGGACGCTGCTCGCAAGATGGAGGCAACTGGTTGTCACCAAGCGGTTTCCTTTTTGACACTGCACCATCTGAAAGGGCAAAACGGGACAGAGGACAACATGTTAGGTATGAAGGCATATCTGGCATATGATGTTTAATGTCAACATGTGGACCCTCTTTACATTAACCTGTAATTTTATGTGTCATCTTCTATGCCTAAATTCCAATTAAGAAAAGTAAAAGTGCATTTTTGTCAGAAAGGCCTGACGTTAAGTTACACAATGTTGAAATTCCTTCCTGCACCACAAGAGGGAGGGCAGAGCACTCTAAGTGCATCTTCACATGGAGGTAGATTTTAGTACAGTTATAAAGGCTTACATAAAATGTCCGTCAGAACTGTTGCAATCAGTTGACTTTGTGAACCTACAGTCATTGTGTAGATACTGCACAATAAATGCTAAAAATAATGAGACCTAAAAACAATTTTATGTCTAGCCTTGAAAAATATGAACATAAACCGTGCGCCCCTTTTCAGGTACATTAAATCTCAGTGTTGATAATGTAAAAAAATACTGTTTTATTTCAAGTGACTGGTCGTCACTGTCTGAGCGTTTATTAAACACAATAAAAGATTGCTTTTTCAGTGTACTGATGCAAAACCTAACCAGTCCAAAAAAATGCACTAATGTGTGCAGCTGCTTTAAATGAAAGTCTTCTATGTGAGAGAACATTAGGAAGGGCTTGTACAGCCGGATAAAAAGAAATAGTGACTTATGTAGGAAAACTTCAAGTATTACATAGAGCAGATAAGTTTACTCATCCAGGTTAGTGTATTTTTTCCCCCTAAACTACAGCAGGGCAAGGCAAACCAAAGCTGCCAGGGTTTCAGAGTCCTTGACAGGATAAACAACCAGAAGAAAACAGGACTGTTACCATTCCAGTGTCAGCAGCAGAGTGAACAGTTTTATTCAACTTGCTAATCACATTTTTGAACTGATAACTGAAAGTGAACAGTTGAAAAACAAACAAAAAAAATGTGTGGCAAACCAAAGTTAAAAGAAACACATGCAGGTGAGGTCTAAAGATTCAAAACATTTATTTTTCACTTGATAATTTATTAGACTTTCTTCATAAAAAGGCTGACATTACAGACTGTTTAAAGCAACATCTTTTACTGTGAAGAATCCATGACACCTGCTTTAAAATGAAAATGAAGTAAGGAAGAAAAACATGTGGAAATGGGACAGATACAGAAACAAAGACTGTGAGGAATAAACAAGGAAGAGGGAGAAACGTGGAGGGGAACAATACAGTGTGAACCTCTCTTTTCACTCATGAATAATACTACACTTTCTTCTGGTTTATTGAGTATACCAGTAAGAGATGTCCATTTGCGCCAAACCTTTGACCGGTTACCAGGGTCGCCTGAAGACACACACTAGACAGACATTTCACCAGGTTTTTCTTTTGCGTGTTTTAGTATGTAAGGTGGTAAAGGGACAAACGTGAGTATGTTTTTTTTTTTTTAGAAATGTCAGGGATAAAGGAAGGGGAGGGGGATGTATGATAAGTCTAATAGCCCTATTAATTTGGTTAATTTTTCATTTTGCTGATTTCACCAGGTAGTCTAAAATGTAATTAATTTGATAGAGTATATAGGAATCTTGAGTGCCAAAACTCAGTCAGCTTCTGTTTGTTCTCTTCCCCACTCTCCTCATTCTTGCAGTCCTCAGTGATTTCCACCTGACCCTGGTTGCCCCTTTTCCACCCTCTAAAGACTAAACCCAGACTTGCCCTTGCGATCAGTAGTAGAGGCGGACGAACCGCGCGTTAGTGCCTCCTCTGATTGGACGCCATTGCTCTCATCGCCTTCCTCCTCGGTTTGAGGCTTGATGATTTGACCCAAAATGAGAGCCAGCAGGTTGGTCTGGTCTTCCTGGCTGAGTGGCGGGTCTGCGGATGTCGGAGAGAGCTCCTGGGGTTCGGGAGGCGGCTCTGGGGGCTGGGACCTAGCAGCGGGCTGGGCCTGGTCCTCTTGAGCCCCCTGGTGGTCAGAGGCCTCAGTGAGGGCAGACAACGACTGGCTGAGAGTCTCTGGATTGGAGAGGTTGAGGAGCTGGGCTACCTGGGGCAGGCTGAGGTCCGTCTGTCCCTGGAGGAGGTTAAGCAGCACTGCCAACTCTGTCTGGTTCAACTGATCTGCAACAGCTCCCAGGCCTGAGTACACACATTCATACATCCAGAATTCAAACTATAAAAATGCAGTAATGTGCAAACAAATAAGTCCAATAAAAATTATTCAAAACTACTTTTCACTTCCAAGCACCGCAACTGTATGTCAGTATACTGCACACCTTCTCTGTCAACGTGATGTAGCTTTTTTTTGCTAAAAAGTATTAACAGGACAATCAGAAAATGCTGTCATGATGGGGTGACCCCATAGTTTTGGATGCCGACCATGAACTGCAACATCCCTGGTTCAAATCCGGCCGGGGACCTTTGTTGTAAGTCATTCCCCGTCTCTCTTTCCCTCATTTCCTGTCTCTGTACTGTTGCTATATAATAAAGGCATAAAATACCCAAACGATAAAAAACAAATAATACTGATATGAAATGAGTTTGAACATTTCATATTTGGCTTAAATGTTATTCAAATCTGCAAATTTTTCATGTTTACCTTGTATTGCAAAAGCATAATATGCAAACATTTAATACAAGTATATCTTATGTCCAAGTGTGTTTCTGGTAAAATACTTGTGAGAGGTATCTGTTACCTGACAACTCACTCTCTAAATTGGCTGCGGAGGGCGGTTTTCCTGGCGGAGGTGGCGGGGCTCCAGCTGGGCTGGTTTGAGGCCGACTGTTCTCTCCGCTAGAGGTCCCTGTCGCATCTTTACGGGGCACTTTGGGCACAGGCACATCTTCGGGCACTCCGCTCTGACGTGCACGCCGTCTCTTCTTACTCCACAGCTCGTGGCAGTCCTGATGGTGAGGAAGACTGGGGACAGATTGGGCAAACATACCAAATTTAAAAAAAAATTACTTATATACCTTTCAGCAATCAAACAGAAAGGCAGGAATGACAAGATTGACAAAGCAACAAAAAGTATTCACAGTGTGCATTTACAATATTTTTACACAATCTTCAAATCTAATATATATCTAATACTATATAGATTCATATATAGATTTAGATTAAAAGATAGTATGTTATTTTTATGTGTTCTAGTGGATAGTTTGATATTCTGATAATGTGACGACATAGGCCACGAGCTACTGACTCTGGTGGCGGCATCTTGCTGGGCTCCACGTCACACAGAAAGTCACTGTTGAGAGCGTGCTCTGATGAGCAGCGTCGCGCAGGGTCGAGGGTCAGCATTCGGTCCAGCAAGTCCAGGGCAGGAGAAGGTAAACTGTGCAGAGGGGGAGAGATTTTACAACTGCAGAAACAGACAAAGAGTTGATCACAGCTACTTTGGGGAAGTGCCGCATGGCAACATACAAGGCAAACTCTTCCCGTAGTCGCCGTCTGTACTGCTTCTTGGGTTTCATGGTGTTGAAGAGGGGAAGTTTAATGACGTCAGGCCAGACAGCAGGACAGGGACTCCCACACAGACGGCTGAAGGAAAGGATAGAGATAGGGGGTTAGTGGTTAAGAAATAGGGGTATGATAGCTGCACTGGAAGTTATTGCTTGAGATGTTGTGTCAGCCTACCTGATGAGCTCCAGCTGTAGAAGTTCCTGGTTAGCCTGGAAGATGGGCTTCTTTGTAAACAGCTCTCCCAAAATACACCTGATCCACGACAGATAATGGGTAGAGGTACTAAGAAAATGTATACTTCAACGAGTACACCATGTATCTTAGGCAATTTTAAATAAATCCTGTAGTTCTTCAGTAAGTGATTTTTCCAGAAGTAGACATCCAAAGAGAAAGATTTTTACTTCAAATTCTGACATGAGTAGTCACAGATAAGGACAAAGAGTCTAGGAGATGTGTGGAAATTTATGGCTATTGCAAAAGTTCAGAGTCACTGTTAAGCTTTTATTATTTCTTATATACTGCTAAAACAAAAAACAAAAAAAAGGCGGCACAGCACACAGGTAAAGAGAAAATCAACTCTTTGCCTATGGGTGCTCACAGTGCCTCAGGATTAAGAAAATAAACTCAGCGTGCTGCAAACATCCAGTTTGCTTAAAGTGTTGTTAACACACTTTCTTACACTGCAGAAAGAAAAATATATTCAATTCATTTGCTATTTATTTATTTCTTCTGTCAAGTTTTCCTCGCATTCCATGAAAAATATCACCAATCATATCAACTGTGGTATCTACACCTAAGTGCAGTTTACCATGGTGTGTGGGAAGCTTTC
This sequence comes from Xiphias gladius, assembly GCF_016859285.1. NCBI lineage: Eukaryota > Metazoa > Chordata > Actinopteri > Istiophoriformes > Xiphiidae > Xiphias > Xiphias gladius. The sequence goes on along the minus strand of NC_053402.1, from coordinate 19,876,938 downwards.
ACCTATCAAGAGGATACTGAGTAGGAGGACGTGCACTCTAGCAAAAAGCAATTTGTGAATCACTTCTTTAAAACGAACAGTGCAGCTAGGATGTTTTCCCATTTACAATTATTGATTTATAAAGCGATACAGGAATGAAAATGTCAGATTTAATGCTCATTTTCAAAAAATGGGATCGTGTTGGAGCAGCTAAACTCATGTGAATGAAGGGTTGCTTCACCTAACAAATAAATGCTCACATCTGCATGTATTCATATATGAAACCTATTGTTCCCCGATTAATCAATTGGCAAACAATCCATAGGCTTAAAGACTATTTATACTTGAGTTCATGAAGCCTACACTACATGAGAAATTGTAGAAAGGATTAGTATGTATGTAAAAGAAGAAATAAAGTAGCTGTGAATGGACACCCAGGATTGCTACAGTGTCATATACTCACCCGCAGCTCCAAACATCAATGGCTGGAGAGTATCTCTCCTCTCCCAGCAGCAGTTCAGGGGGGCGGTACCATAGTGTGATTACTTTATTAGTGTACGGCCGACTGGGGGCAAGGAAAGAGAGGAGGCAGTGAGAGACTCATCATACATTCAGAGGATTTATGCCCAACGAGTACACAAACATCTCAGCTTTAACTAACTGGGACCTCTCCAAAGGAGAGACAGCACCACCTAGTGGGCAGCCATTGCCCAAAAACCCAAGCTCATGATGAGGTTTAATTACTGCTTCAATCATCATAAACACTTTTAATCCTACATTTAAAATCAGATCTGATATTCTCTATACAGTCTCAAGCAGACGAGGTCTCCGTATATCGCATACTTTCACAAATATGTACAGAGATGACCCACACTCTTTTCTTACCTTTCCTCTGAATTGTAAAGCCGGGCCAAACCAAAGTCAGCCAGTTTGATCTGACCTCTGAACAAAGAAACAAAGATAGAAGAAATCTGAGATTAGGAGCAACAGCACCAAGCATGACAAAACATGCCCTTTCAACAATTACAAATGACTGAGAACTACAGCATCTAACCCTGACACAAATAAATGCAAGTCATCATCCAAGCAAGACAGTTTATTTTGATTAAGTAGTTTGAATTTGCACAACACAAAATTATATAATGCATATAATATAAAACTTGCTATTACTGGGGGAAATCCATTGTCTGATCCAGGTTACTATAACCTGATAATACCAGAACCACTTCACTGATATTGTAACTGATTGAAAAAGGTTGAACAAGGCACTCTGAGAAGGTAAAAGCCAAAACAATAAAGTGTCTGGCCAAACTCAGCAGTTATATAGTGCATATGTCCAAACTCTGAGTGTCAGTTAGTTGTACAATGCAGTTGTATAGTGGGGCAGTAACTGCAAGCTAACTACAGTGCGGCTCTAAATGCTCTATTAAAAAGCAAAACTCTCAATCTGTTTTTTTTTTTTTATTAGCATCTTAGCTTTTGCAGCTCATTTAGCTCGGTTTATTCATGCATCCTGTAATGTTTGCCGATTGGATGCAAAATTGTACTAAGAAACCATCTGTGAGAACTTGCTGTACTCTTTCATTGCTGTTATTTGAAGCGGTCGATAAAATTAGCAGCACTGTAATTAGCTTTGCTGCTGACGCACCTCAAAACAATTGCAGTCTGATCATTAAAGTTGCCCTTCGACTCCTTTAGGTCCCGACTCTACTTTATTTACAGCTTGCAGCTGCATTTAAACTGTCTGCAGAAATGTTCAAACTCAAAATAGTTAAGGTGGCTAAATGCTACTTTAAAGCTGATATTTTTATGATGTTAATTTGCATGAGCGGATTAGAGTTACGAAAATAACAAACACAAAAAGCAAACCAAACCACTTCAATTGATGCACCAAAATTCCCCTGCAACTGCTACAATTGCTACAGCACATGCACCACAACGCATTCTCCTCATGAAGTACATTCCTTCATCTTACTCCTGGTGTCCATGTTAATTACCTGTTGTTGAGCAGTATGTTGGAGCATTTGATGTCTCTGTGCAGGAAGTTGTTCTTGTGGCAGTAGTCCAGGCCCTCCATCAGCTGGCGCATGAAGCTGCGGATGTGCTCTTGGGAGAACTGAACCAGGCCCGACTCCAGCAGCCCCATCAGGTCGTGGTCCATGTATTCAAACACCAGATAAAAAGCACCTAAAAACAAACAACAATTATTCACACACAAACCATTAGAGTCTGGAGGCTAGAAAGGTGGACATGTGACAAGAGGGTTGCTTTGTACTTTGACCAGCTCAGAAAATGTAACCCTTGCTTCACATTTGCTTCTCAGAAAGTTAAGAGTACTCTATGGTGGTTTTACATAAACAGTTGACCTACTGCGCGCACAGCTAGCAACAGTATTAATGTGATGTCAATGTAAGTTCAACCTAAAGGGTAAATCATTACTAAGTCACATGAGGCAGAAAACTCCTGCAGCACGGCGACCACAGTGATTTCATCTAATGACAAAACCAACTGCAATAAGCATATTAGTCCTGGTTTCTACTTGTTTTATATTAGTACATGCTATTAAGAGTAAGCTGGATAATTTTTTTCCTCTGTAAGCCAGAAGGGTTCTACTACTACTATCATAAATGTTTTCTGACACTGCAAAAGATGTTTACATTAGTAGTGCTCGTGAAAAAAAAAATGGGTAAAACAAGCCTGTATTTTTTTTAATTACACTTAAGTAATCACCAAATGATTATTTTACATCCATCATTCAAAGTCCTCAATTACATGTAGCTATTAGTGGCGTAACTATCCCTGTCAGAATATTCAATATTCAAATCATATTTTTAAACATGGTCTACAAACGGATACACACTGTGATTCACACACTCATACACAGTCAAATTCGGTTCAATTAATCTCAGGTTTACTATGGTTTGATATTTTTAACTGTACATGAATTTAACTTTTTGTATTAAAACAAAATCTACACTCAGTTTTGTTTCATGTAGAAGTTAAGGACCAAATGCAAAAATCAACACTAGCAAATAAATAATGCAGAGTAACACGTGGGGTAGCGATGCACCGGTCACATCTGTGCTAAGAAGTGTTTTCGCGTTTGAGTGTCCTTTGGACAATGTCATGTTTTTGGCTCTAACAACTACAACGTGTTTTTATGTTCTTTTTTTTCTTATTCAATTTTTCTCAATTTTAATGTAATCATTCATCCCGTGGTTACCACTGCAGCCCTGGCCTATGTCCACAACAGCAGTGGAAGAAAATCCACACCTTGATGGCCCTTCTTTCAGACATGTTGCAGTTTAGGCTGCAACCTAATCAGTGTTGTCAGAGCTGGTGTTTAAACTTTGACAGCTGATGGAAAACATTTCTGCTATGTGATAGATTATAGGCAGAAGTACAACATGCCTGAAACTTTCAGACAGAAAGCAGTGGAGCAGCAATTTTCCTCTCCATAGGCTTACTATTATTTTTCCATTTTACCAAGTCAGGACAGATACTTTCTGACCCTTCTTACCTTTGTCCTTTTTAAAGTCAAGTGCATCTTGCTTGTCGGTAACAATCTCCTTCATGTTGACAACACTGCGGTGTTTGAGCTGCCGCAAGATCTTAATCTCTCTGATGGCTGTGATTGGGAATCCCTCCTTTTCATTGTCTAGACGCACTTTCTTCAGAGCCACCAGCTCCCCTGGGCATTTAGAGAACCAGTCATATTAATAATCTCTCTATATCTTTAAATTCAAAACATGTGTAAGTAGTATAGTGAGAAAAGTCCAGATAATATTCCCTTACCGGTGTCTTTGTCCTTTGCCTTGTACACTTGGCCATAGGTGCCTTCTCCTATGATGCCAATTATATCGAATTTATCTACACAGCGTTTGCCCCAGTCACTCTGGGTGTGTTTGCGCTCACCATATCGCGGGCAGCAAATCCTGGAAACCATCAAAAAGAAAAACAGATTAGACATAATGTGGGATTAACAAATCGAAGACTGGAAGTGAGTGAGTAATAAAAGAAACTGACTTTGGTCTTTTCTTAAGGGCTGGCTGGGGTAGCGGAGGAGCCTGGCGGATGGGGGACTGTGGGGGTGAGGAGTCACCTCCGGCTAGGGTGGGTGGTAAGGGAAGGTCAATGAGTGATGGCCGGCTACGAACTTCTTTCTCCTTCCTAGATGACCTCTGAGGAGGGGTGGACTTCTTTGGACTGACGGTGCAAAATACGTTTTAGAGTTTTAGGCAAAAGTGTAATAGATTATAGAAAAAGAGGAGAAGCAGAAATCTGATATGTACTTAAAAAGGTTCGGTCCTTGATTGTGTCGTCCAGATCAACATCTTATTGCCCAGCTCACCGTTTGTGGTAAAGCAACTGTGCAGGGAAAACCATGCAATTCCAGCGGTAGGGCAGAGAAGAGTGTGAATTTTGGAGCTTAAATTCACGGGAGCTTTGTGCATGTGATCAGCTCTAATCAATGTAATAGATAGGCTATCGAGTTATCTACATTGATCGTACATCAGAATTTCTCCAAATTGGATTCAAAGTTATTAGATGTCTTTTACTCTCTCTTTAGTAATGTCGACCATAGGGGTTTGCCTTACAGGGGTTGAGATACAGTAAGCCCAAAGGGAAATCGTACCAATCACAGAATATAAGTACATTGACAATATTAATACGCTTATCACTCATGTGAGAACTTGAACTAAATCACAAATATGGCAGGTCAACATTGTAGCTACCGAGTGCGTATTTGCAGGAAAGTGAACGCGACCTTGTGCACCGGAGTCAAAGACGGGTAACCAGGGTGCCCATAAACAGGTTTTAACAATCACAGGGAACTGATGACACAACTGTATCACTTCGATCCAGATGAGCGCTGTTATCTTTTCTGTAGCATTACAATAACCCTAATTCACTAACAACTAAAAAAAAGTCAGAAAAAAAGAACATTTGCTCATCAGAAGTTACTATAGTTTAAGGTGTTGTCTTGAAATATCTTAATTTTTCTTTGACATGAATGGATAATAATACAAAAATGCAATAATTTGAGTGGTGTCTTCTGATGTATGTGCTTGTACTGTTTGCTGGCAAATGTGGCCCTAATTTAAGATGCGCATAAAAGTTTATGTGACTTTCACTCCATACAGAGGATCACCACATCTCGAAACCAGAATGCACTGTGACTCATACTGTGTGTTTGTCCCTATTGTGGGTCCTCACCTGTCCTGAGTGTTTCCCAGCAGTAAAGGTGGTAAAGGCAGGGGGGGCAGAGTTGACGTCTTGTGGAGTGGGGTCTGGCGGACGGGGCTTCGTGTGGGAACTGGAGCTGGCGATTTGGCCTGGGATGTGGTGGAGGGTGTAGGAGGCTGGATACTTGTTTCTGCGTGAGGTGGCAGTGGTGGAATCTGGGTGGCTGATCCAGGTGGCACAGGAGGAGAGGGCTGAGGAGGAGGTGGTGCAGGAGAGGAGGTGGAAGAAGAGGGAGGGGGCGCGATAACCTGATCTTCACTCTGAACATCCTGGGGTAATTGCGCAGGTGGTGGGGGCTGAGGATCTGCTGCTGCCGCCAAGTCTCTTTCTGGTTGTGGTGCTTCAGCTTTAGCGGGCCGTGAGGAGGAGGAGCCTGCAGGTTTACGTGCAGACGGAGGAGAAGAGGCACCACCGCTGGCACGAGCAGCCGCCTCGGCAGCCTGCCGTTCCTTCTTCCTGCGGCTCAGCTCTGCTCCCAGGCTGGAGTTAAGTGGCAAGCGGGAGGAGGGAGGGGAGCGGCTAGCTGGCCGGCTGCTGTGGGAACTAGCCCCTGCTCCACCAGAGGAAGTATGCCTCTTAGTACGGGAACGAGAGGAGGAGCGACGAGAAGAAGAGTAGTGCAGAGGGGAGCGGCTCCTGGAGCGGCCTGAGCGTCTAAATAAAACAAATACATTTTTTTTTAAATGTCATGAGCTATTCCATAAACATTTTAGATTCTACTGCATCTTCCTGGAGAAAGAATTGGATAAAACCTGTTTCTTGCTTTCTGAAAATGTTTAAAAAAGTGACAGAGTGAGTAGTCTGCTGAAACAACCTCTTCCATCACAAGACAAAATGGCCCTTCAACACATCATAATGAAAACCAAAGCATGTTGATATGTGCTAACGGTGAAACAACTGTCTGCTTAAAACTGAAGGATAGATAGCACATAAAACTTTAAAGTGAACTGAATTGATACAGATATTCTGCTATTTTCCCAGAATAAATAAAAGGAAAACTCTAAATATGCAGAAAAGTTCATTAAGAACATTTATGCAATTTTGAAGACATTTCTAAACTTTTTCTATCATTCTGCTGGTATAAATAATAATCTGTCCACTGTACAGTAAAATTTTAACTAACATCCAGTGCTATTCCTTTAACCAAACAGAGCAACTGGAAATAATGACAGGCTTTGTATGATGTGGGGAAATATGAACATTGTATTATACATGATATCTAACACGTTTTACTATCTGTAAAAAAAAAAAAAAAAAAAAAAAAGTGAAGTGTTCTCACCACCAAGTGCCAGGTTTTTAAAGCTGCACTGAATTTGCTTTTGAAGAGAAAAGTGGCTTCTATCTAGTTCACAACTGAAACGTAACCATAAATGTCTCTTATGATTACATGGCCTACTGACATTTTGCACTGCAAAAATAAAATCAGCCATCACATGCTTGTTTTTGCATTTTCTCCATCCTCTCATTTTCTCACTCTCAGGCTTTTGTCTTTGGGTGAAAGGGAACATTTCCACATGGAGATCATATAGTACATCCTGACTCTTGCAGTAAGCATACTTTTAGCAGTAGATATTTTCCTGGTCTGTCTGACTTTAAACTTACAATGCAGGTTGCTCACCGTTGTTTGATTTAATAGCCCAATAAGTAGTAACCCAATTCATAAAATGTCAAGATGTGGGTCAGGACTTTGCAAAAATACTACCAGATATGGCTTGCTAGTTGTACTGGTCTTCTGCTCTGTGAAACACTCAACATGGCCTCTGACACTCTATATTTTCCCTATCTACGTGTGTGACTGTGGGTGTAAGCTATCTAACTTCTCAGAACATGTTGTCCAAAAGGTTTTCCAAGATTTTAACGGTGCCGCACAGCACATACTCACCGAGACATGGGGCTGGTGCTAGAGGACCTGCGGGTACCATAAGGGCTGATGGAGCGTCTCCTTGAGTAGGGGCTGCTGTCTCTCTCATAGCTGGAGGACCTGTGTCTGCTGCCATAGGGGCTGTCTGATCTCTGTCTGCTGCGGCGAGACATATCCCCATAGGGACTGGGGCTTTGCTGAGCTACCCTCCGCCTGGAATAGCTGTCATCTCCCTGCTGCCCATACCCACTGCCTAGTGGACTCTCACTGCCAGCCCCTCTTCTTGGACTGGGTGACAGAGCAGAGGTGTTGCCCTTCCTGCGAGGGCTACCCCTACTTGAAGACTTGCCCTTAGGGCTTGACTTGTGGCTCTTGGAGGACTTCCGGTGGCTTCTGTCTGCCCGGCTCCTCTGGGAGGAGGTGCGGCTGCCCTCCCCTCGGCCTTCTCTCCGCTGCTGCCTGTCTTTGCGAGACTTCCCTGAGCGGCTGCTCTCCTTGCTGCGAGATGAGGATGTGGAGGAAGTGGTGCTACCTACACTGGCTGCAGGCTGTACCTGGGAGGAAAGCATCAGCTCCCCACGTTTAGAGTCACCCTCTGGCTGGACCTGGCGTTTGGCTGAGGGGCCTGATGAGGCAGCCTTCTCCTTGCTCTTTCCAGCATTCCCTTTCTCGCGGTCTTTGCTGCTCTTTTTCTTGTACCCACGTTCCCCATTCCCAGATTCTGTAATTTTATTAGGGTCCTTGGACTTCTTTCGGGTGTGCCTGTGCCCCCTGTTCTCTCTACCGCCACCTTCTTTTCCGATATCGTCTCTATCGTAGTCTGGCGAGGGCTCCAGTCGGTCCCCGACCCCCCTCTCTGAAGGCCTTGAGGACGGTGGGTCCGAGAAAGTGTCCGAGTCGGAGCTGATATCATCATACTCAACCAGAGGCTTCACCGTGTTGACACCAGGAGGCGCCGTATCGCCGAGGGTAAAATCTTCGGGTCCCGGTGCCGCCGAGGATTCCCGATTGTGTTTGGTTGATTTATGCCGTTTGCGTTTTGAAGAGGAAGAGGACATTGAAGATTTTAACTGCACCTTTCCGTCTTTGCTCGTCATGTCTCCCGCAGAGGTATGAGTCGGGGCCTGGGTCTGGTGTGGCACACCGCTAATGCTAGATTCCTGCTTCCTCTTGGTCCCATGGTGTCGGTCCGACCCAGGCATCCCTCACGCCGGCGTCGGAACCTCTCCTGCGACTGGGCCTCGGTGGTCCAGGCAATTCATTCACAAGAGAACAGCAGCTACTCCAAATGCCAAAACAAACGTGTTACTAAGCAGAAACAGGGAAAGAAAATACACAAAATAAACACACCAGGCCGCTCACGTCCAGTCCTCTTCAACGCCAGTTCATTCCATTGAGATCGCCCGCATAGTTCACCAAAGCAGAAAAATGCCACCGTGGTTTTCCAGTGCTGTAAAGTTTGTACTTTGAATTAGTCAGTGAATGGAAGAGATCCCAACCAAACATGGGAGCATTGTGGTGTCGTCTCCGTCTCAATTTAGCTAGCACCGCTAGCTAATGCTCGGCAGCTAGCGAGCTGTCTCGTAAAAAAGAAAAAAGTCCCTTTGTGAAAGCTGTCCTTGTCCGGTGCCAAGTTAAGTAAAGGTGTTTTTATTCCACAGAATTACGGTATTAGCATTCAGAAACAAGCAAGTGCCTTCATTAAAAGACGCTCGAACAAAATGAAAACTTGACCCGGTTGGTACTGTTTACATGTTCCCTTTAATGTAGGTTTTATCCTCTATAAATTCAATACTGATTAGAAATCATAATATTTTCGTGTGCAGTAGATGTTCCAGTTTATTATCAATGGCTCTGGGAATCAACCAGGCCTGTATTTAGGGCGATGCTAGTGGATTTAGTATCATCCACAGCCCTATCTGGAAGAGACTACAAACGCCATTGTGGCTCCTGTGACTAGCAATTTCTGCGCACGGCGGAATGAACCGGAAACCGGAGCGCTGTCAATCTTGGGCGTATCGTAGCAACGGCCTATCGCCACAAAGAGCCCGCCTACTGTCTTCGTGGTGGCGCGACAGCGACGCAAAATGTTGAGCGAGAGAGAGAGAGAGAGAGAGAGAGAGAGAGAGAGACAGACAGACCAACAGCGATGCATCAATGTGAACAAATAAAACTTGTAGAAAATGTTTAACATGTCAAGTAACAGCCGCTGACAAATTTGATTTGACTAAAACACACAACAGTGGGCTCACAGGAAATGAAAGGATTCGGTGGGTTTTAATTTTTAACAAGAAGGAAGCAGCAATAAAGGAGGCGATATTATGCAGGCAAGGCTGGATTACAAACAGGCAAAACGGGCAACTGTCCTAAGGCCCAGGAACTTCAGGGGCCCCAAAAGCCCCAGGTTTACTGGGTGTCAACTGATTTGTGCTTATTTATATGAGAATACATTTCGGAGTATTCATCGTTAAATCCCAATATCAACTGACCTGATAAGGGCCTTCACACCTTACAACTAAATCTTAAGGGCCCCTCTATCAGTTTTGTTTAGTTTTATGACCTTCATTATCTCATTGCATTTTCCTAAAATAATGTGTTTAGTCAATTTACTCCACAGCAAATCTGGGACCAGGTAATATTCTTGCAGGTTAAGCACAGAAAACTGTATAACTACTGTGCACAGAGAGTGGGAGGAATGTGGGGTTAACAGGGGCTACAAATAATAAATGGTTTATAATGAATAGTTTTTTATATCTATCTATCTATATACCTAACTTTAATACAAAGTGCAGTAAACAGAAAAAAATTAGCAAATAAATACTTGGTGTGACCACCCTTTACCTTTAAAGAAGCTCTAATTCTCCGGGTACACTTGCACACAGTTTTCACAAGGTACTTGGCAGGTAGGTTTTTCAAAACCTGGAGCCACAGTTCTTCTGTGGATTTAGGCTGACTCAGTGTCTTCTCTTTCGTCATGTAATCCCAGACTGATGCCACGATCTTGAGATCACAGGAGTGCTACTTTAATCTAGTCTCAACCCCGCTCTCTAGACTCCTCCAGTGCACAAAGGCCCTCTGCCGCTTCAATAAAATTCACGGTGAGTTCTTCATGAGAAAGGAGAACAAATTCAAGTTAATTCAATGGCAACTGGAGTCAAACTTCAGTTCGGGTATTATGTAACTCAAGTTCCCACATACCTGTTCCTCTAGTATTGGATTGGTGCAGTAAGACTTGGGCTCTAGACTATATTACAAGGAAAAAAGCTATAAGGCCTCTCACTGTATGCACTGGATTTAACAGCTAACTGCCCGCTAATGGGAAACTCATTCTAATGACTCTGGGAAAAGCTAAAAAATAAAAAGGGTGACAGAATTTATATTTGGCTGTTGGGTGGATTACAATAACAAGTGTATGATATGTCAGCTGAACCTCATATATACATGAAAATAAAATCTCAGTGTGTGATGAAACTTTAAAATCTGGAACCAAATACCAGTCCAATCGGCAACTTAGAGAAGTGTGATGTGGAAACTTGAAACCCCGCCTTGCACGTACAGTATATTGGGAGTTGTCTAACGGTTATATAGGAGATGTCTTGTATCCAGGAGTTGAACTTTTGAAATGAAAAATATTCATATATTTGGGATTTTTCAAATGAGGGCGGAGGCATTAATATATTTTTTTATCAGGCTATTGAACTTTTTTTTTTGTAGAAAAAACAGATCAGACACAAATTCTTATTCACAGCAGTATTTAAGTAGGCCCTATCTCTGAACTAGCCTGGAGGGGATCTTTAATACTGCACTGATGGCACACATTTTTAATTCTATTTACTTTATAAAGACAGGATTTTTTTTTTTTTTTTCCCACAGCAGCAATTCTTTATAAGTGGGGGAAAAACACGGGGAACACGTTATAAATAAAAACGTCTCCTCAGATGTATTTTAATGTGGAGCCCCAGACGCAATGAGCTGTTGTCAGACGTTATGTTCCCTGGTCAAGACGACGCCGCGTGACGAGCAGCAACCCTGGATGCCGATTGGATCCGCCGTTTAACTGTGGCGTGGCCAACGCGACAAAACGCGGAAGTGGCGTTTCCTACAGTGATAACAAAGTTGCTTGGGGAGAATAAATACGATAGAATAGAGTTAATAAACTTTTAGGATTTCAGTGTGTCATAAAACGCCAAACCCTCCGCTTCTATGGTCGTTTCTGTACAGTAAGCTTTATTGTGACAATAATTATGAACGCTTTGGCCCACACTTCAATGACAGCCTTCATGAGGAAATCACTAATTATTATTAGACATACGCTTAAGATAGGAGATTTGTTATTTTAGGTAGACTATATGGGGGAAAGTATCAACTATATAAATTTGTCAAGTGTCCTAACTGGTCTATCTACCATCACCTGGGATCAAACTTTTTCTTCTTTTTTTTTTTTTTTAAATAAATAGCCTAAATTTTAAATCCACACTTGAACCCCGTTGCCTTCATCCAGGTATTCGTGCTACACGGTCTGTCAAAAGGTTGACACCCCATTTTGATATTTATCTTTGGACCAGCCAGCAAGTAGGATAGGTAAGGCGGTGTCCTTTTTGTGTTTGGGAAATAGCCTACAGGGCTCAGAAGTTCATTATATTTGTTATTTTTAAGTGATGTAGGCGTAATACAAGCTCCATTTTAGGCTGCCAGATCCTATTCCTGTCAGGCTATTGTGTGCATGGATGGAAAGCTGTATAGGGGGGAGGAGGAGGTGCGGACGAACCCGAGCAGATAAGAGAACTGGCTCATTGGCTGGCTGCTGCCTGTATAGCCCATATTTTATCAGAAACCAGAGGTCTTACCGTTTGCGTTACAGGTCGAAAAACAACGACACCGCACCCCAGAAGCTACCGAGAGGACGGTAGCATGATAGTCGCGGAGGGGACTCGGCAGGAAGAGGGCCCGTATCTGCATTTTACTGCTCCCACACCGAATTCATTGAGTCGGTAACCAGCGTCCGACATGGGGAAGGAGGTAAATGGTGTTTCACGGAGCCGGTTTGAGGTGAGTTGGCCGTGAACGTTAACTGACAGTCGCTGACACACATTCAAGTGGCCGTTGTAAAAGTTAGGATATGGGCCTACATGATGACTGTCGCTGTATTTGTTGCAAAACTGCGCTTACGGTGAGGCTACCGATGCAGCTCCGCAGTCAGTGTTTGGGATTAGGTCAAACGCCGTTGTTTTTGTTCAAACAGCATATAGCCGATGCGTGTCATTTCGTTGAGGACACAACTCGGTCCAGTTTTCCCGTTGAGCCCGTCGCGCTGTTCACCGAATAAATGGAAGTTTTTCTTTTTTCCTCTAAAATGTCTCTAAAATGTTGTCCTCGTTTCCCTTTGCGCCGTCAAAACAAAGACAATGAGGCTACATGGAGCACGCCGAGGACAGCTCCGGCACACATTAACATATTTATCAGAAAAAGGAATTTGTTGACTTCACTCTAAGAAGCTCTAGCTTTTTTTTTTAGTTGTCCCCATATATTCTTCGGTGTGATTTTGTGTGTGTGTGTGTGTGTATATATGCATATGTGTGTGTGTGTGTGTGTGTGTGTGTGTGTGTGTATATACGTGTATATAGATATGTAATACACGACTTTTGTTAGGTTGTCGGACGAGCCGGAGTGTTGTGCATATCCGTGGCCGCTGCGGATGTGGGGGGCCTCGGGTTGTGACTGCTACACGCACCCCCAGTGTTAGCACGGAACTATCAACAAACAGGCCCCGGGCTGCTCGCGGTGTGACACACAACGTTAACCTATAGCCCACGGATAGCAAACGGGCCACCTGTACGCGCGCACGAGCCACGGGCGTTGTTGTTCCGAGGCGTTTACCGTAAACTTTCGCAGTCACGCAAGCGTAGCTGAACGTGTTGCTGAACACTCGTACACAAATGCCGTGTACGCGGCCGGTGACACCGTGCCCGTGTAGCCCGAGCACTCGGTGTTGTTTAATCCCCAGATAGCATGGGATTTGTGTGTGTGGTTTTATTTATTTTTAACGGTGCAACAGCTGACGACTCAGAAGATTCAGGCCGTTACCTTCTGGCCCGACAGCTGCGGTAGGGCTGCTGTGTCAAGTGAACCGGACTCTAGGACAGCACATATACCAGGAGGGGCTTGACTCTGTCTTCAAAGTAAAAGTGAATAATTACCAGTCATCCTTCGAAGTTGCCTAGTATGGGTTTTTGTGTGAAAAGGGGATTCCACTCTGTATATTGTGACATTTTACATAGATTTCCAGAGCTACGGTCCTCTTCACAACATGACTTTGTAGAGATGTAAATGCACTGTAAGTCAATAAAATAAGTCTAAAAGCCTAAATATACTCTTAATTTTCATTCTGGAAGCCTGCGCTTGGCCTAGTCAGTGAGTATAACAATTAGAATCTGATAAAGGTGCTATCTTAAACAGCTAATTTTGTTATTTGTCTGAAACATTAATGCAATCAGTACAATTTACAGCGTGATGGATGTGATACAGTTTGGATTAGCCCATGGTGTATTTATATGTATGGGTCACAATGTTCTCAGTCTAGTCGCCCTTATTGAAAAGTGATCTTTATATGATTTTGAAGAATTCAAACAAATGTTAATAAGTAGCATGTTTCTCGCTATGACAAATACAATTAGCCTACCCTTCATTGGATTTTGTGCTGCATCTGGATAAAGGATTGAGGATTTTGTTCCTGTAAGATGTCCACTATAAGTGTGTTTACAATGTTAATGTTTCATTTTAATTTCTTAATGTATCTTTCAGTGTCGGTGCCAATAATTGATTGGTGTTGTTGTTGTTTTTTTTATTGATGAAAATATATGCGATCTATCTTTACACTTTAGTAATTATTATAGAAAGGATATGGGATTAAAAATATAAACTATACTGATTTATTTCAATTGATAATACACTAAAATCTATTTTAAAAAAAACTGAGCCTAGCGTTAACCCAGAGGTCCAACTGAAAGAAGCTGTTGGTGTCTGCCATCACAAACACCCAGTGGTCAGACGTCATCGGTGCTGGTGTGTATGCCAGTGAGTTTTATTTTGAAAGGCCTGCTCAGATGTTTTCACTTATATTCTGTCTGGCTTCACTGTTCTGCAGTAGATACTGATCTGTTGAACACTAGCCCTTAACAAAACACTACAGCAGTCTGAAAAGTAGACAGGCACTAATGCTTTAAAATTTTATTTCCCAGTTAAAAGGAATAGGCAAACAATAACCCCAACGATTCGCACAACCTTGTTGAAGAATTTTACACTATAGGCAACAGTACAATCTGTTTATTGCAGGCGGCTTATCTCTTGGGTATTTCATATATCTCTTGGTCCATAACTTCATCCATAGATGTAGTGGAGGATAAACATAAATATCTGAAAGCAGTTTAGCCAGTGATTTGATGTCAACTTAATGGTGGACACCACTGTTACGAGTGTGAAACCTAATCTAAATTTTATCTGAGGATGGGATCTTTTCAGGAAGGGACATAAATGTTTCTCTAAAAAATATTATCACTCTTTGTTTTTGCTTTATGATGATCTCCAGCTGGAGGTTACGCCCCCCCCCCAGCTTTTTACCCCCTGTCAGGCCTGCATCACCGACTACAGCTGACCAGTGAAGAAAACATAATGCTCACATTCATGCAGTATCAGGTTCATTTTATGTTAGATTACAAAAGGGGACAGTGTATGCCTGTTGACCATGCGCATCTGGTTCTTTGGAAATGGCCCTGGATTATTTGGACAGAAAGTAGCGCTGTGGAACACGAGCTGTCAAAGTCAATTTGGCCCAAATCCAAATGGGAAATGTCTGTCCCTTCTTGCTCCCTCAAAATTTTAAACGTCTACGCTGGCAGGCAGCCCCTGCATAGACAGCTGTGTGTGTATGTGGAGTTTGTATGTTTATCAGAGAGACGTAGAGAGGCTTTGACAGAGAGCTGACTGTATTTTTTTTTTTTTAAGATTCAGCCATTAATTTCAACAGGCAGACCTGTCAGTTTGTTTTTGTGAAGCTGATGAATAGGTTTGGTTAAGTGTAAGTTCCTCAGAATCTGGAACTATTGTGAATGTGGTTTTCGGGTAGATACCCATAATCAAAATAGCACATAGTATGCTCTGTTAGGACCCATTAATTATTACTTTTTTGTTTAAACACTATAGATAAACCTTTTTATTTATTTTTAGATCGTGGATCATATTTGTACCTGTAAGGAGGACTTGCAAATTCCTTGTTGATCCTGTCACAGATGTTTGCCTCTTGTAAATAACGTGCCTTCCTGCACTTTTTATTTACACACCAAAGCCCCCACCCCTCAATTACCCTGTCCCTGGTTTAGATTTATCTTTCTAAATCTATGGAGGAAAATGGATTGGGCCAGATGTTGCTTCATTTGCCTTGTTGTGACTAAGTGGATGTTCCCAAACGTCATTGTCTCAACATCTTGCATTTTACAATCCAGCAGAGTTTGATTTACCACAAATTATGGGGACACTGCAGTCCTCAGTAAGTGGGTTTGTATTTATTGAATTAGCTGGGTCTTAATAAATGCTAATTTATTGTCTCTTCTGTGTACGGTAGCCGATTTTTCTGTGGATCATAGGCTAGTAGTTGTGCTCAAACAGCATACCACTATTTTTGTGGACCTCCATTAGCTGTTTGCAAAAACTGGAGCAATTCGTCTGAGAGTCACAAAAGATATATTGTACCTGACTCCAGTGTACAATTCTCAGTACATGCTGATGTGGACACTGGTGCAAACTCTACAGTGTAAACAACACAGGAAGTGAAGACAGAATATGTATGCAGAAAAGATAACAAGAAAGCAGAGGCCATTACAGCTCCGTAGTGGACAGTACAAAGTCCTGCTGCTGTTTTTGCGTAGAAGACACAAAATCCTATCTCCTGCGCTGCCTTATCTTCTGTCTTCCGTGCTATCCCAAGATTTGACATTGAATCTATCTTAGCTGATGAGATTACTATCATTTATCCTTGCTTATGTGTTGGGGCCGTCCTTGAGTGAGGCGAGTGGATAGAGGGGGCCCCAGCCATGTTGAAAAAGGCTGCCAGGACTAATGTTATCCTCTGCACCCTTTCAGATGTTCACAAACAGTGATGAGGCAGTCATCAATAAGAAGCTGCCTAAGGAGCTGTTGCTACGGTGAGTGACATTTTGAAACACTTCAGTCAGACTCTCTGCAGGTTTCTTTCTTTTTTTCTTTGCAAACAAAAATGGCATGTTGCATACTTAACACTCCCCCTCCCTGACTTGGCTCCCGATCAGCACATTAGATCATACACAAAGGCACAATTGGCCTTGCACCACTACCTTCCCTGTCCAACCCCTCAAACACAGATGCACACTCAGACATACTGTGCATCTCACGATCATATGCTGTGTGCTCACTTGCCCTTTAGCAAATATTGCAACTAAACTAACCACTAGGATGCAAGTATCCCCTCGTTCACCATGATTCTCTGCTCCCCCAATGCTAAAGCTGTAAAAAAGAACTGATCCTTGAGGCTGTGCAACACTAAAATTGATTTCAGACCAAAAAAAAAACTCAAGAGACCCTGAGCAAACAGAAAATGAAGGCCATAACTCAAGCCTCGGCTTTGCCAGCCAAACTGTCTGTGCTGCAGCTGCTGACTCTGTCCTGCTTGGCCAGGTGCAGCGCCCTGATTTGTGAGGCTGGCAAGCTACACTGGAATTCACTGCAGCCCTGCTTCAACCCTAATACAATTTTTGCTGCATTGTAGGATCCTGCATTAAGTTTCTAGCTCTGTTCATTAGAAGCAGATTGTGTGCCTTCTTTGCCAGGACCCCACTTTAAAGTAAACACATCTATCCTGCAAACAGGGTAAACACATCTATCCTGCTGACAGTCAAAGACAATATTAGCAGATTTACTCACAGCCCTCTGCTATGAGTGGAAGCAGACACAGGGTTGAGTTGAGGGCAGAGTGTAGTGTAAAGAGGAAGCTTCTGGCAGCGGGGATCAGGGTCTCTTAACCGTCCCTGTCTGTCTTCCAGAATCTTCTCCTTTCTGGATGTGGTGACACTCTGTCGCTGTGCCCAGGTCTCACGGGTGAGTCTGTGTTCACAAGGTGTGTGTATGCATGTGTGCGTGACTGTACGTGTTTGTCTGTGTGTTTTAGTGTGTGTTCTATGTGTGTATGTGATATGTTTGAGAAAAAAAACTTGACCCTAAATGTCTTTCTCCGTCCCTGCTCTCAGTCCTGGAATGTTCTGGCCTTGGATGGCAGCAACTGGCAACGAATTGACCTCTTTGACTTCCAGAGGGACATTGAGGTGAGCAAGTCTGATCTGACCGTCCATCTACCGTACTCTCTACCTGTAACGTCAGTCTTTACTGTTTACTTTTCCCTACACTCTTAACTCTTAATTTCTCTCATCACTTTAAATCACAGGTGTAGAAGCAAATATAGCAGGCTAAGTGGCTTGTTTTTGTTGTAGGGCCGGGTGGTGGAGAACATCTCAAAGCGATGTGGGGGGTTTCTTAGGAAGCTGAGCCTGCGGGGGTGCCTGGGTGTGGGTGACAGTGCCCTGAGGTGAGTTTGGCAAGGATGTAGCCCGACAGAAATTCTAGTTCTAGTTCAGACCCTGGGGGGGGAGAGGAGAGAGAGAGAGAGAGAGAGAGGGGAGAGAGGGGAGAGAAGAGAGAGGGGAGAGGAGAGAGAAAGTTCAGTTTAACTGCCATCACATAAATGTTTGTTTTTTTGTTTTTTTTCTGTAGGACTTTCTCACAGAACTGCAGGAACATTGAGCTGCTTAGTCTGAACGGCTGCACCAAGATCACCGACAGGTGTGTGCATAGTTCATGTAACAGGGCTGCTAATGAATCATGAGGCAGTTTTCTCCTTTAAACGCTCATTGTCTTTCTCCTCTGCAGCACGTGTAATAGCCTCAGTAAGTTCTGTCCAAAGCTGAAGCACCTGGACCTTGCCTCCTGTACCTCAATCACCAACATGTCACTCAAAGCTCTCAGGTGTGTAGGGTCAACACTTTGGTGTGTACTTACCTTGGCTTTACAGTATATTCAGGAAAGTTACTGTGCCTAAGTATGACCACGCCACCAGACGAAAGGGATGTAGGTGCAGAGGCAGAGTTTGACATTTTTAAAATTTTAAGCATTTCATACAGTTAATACAGGGGTTGTAGAAGATGTGCTTTAACTTCTCACCTGTCTTTCTCTTCTTTTTCCTCCTCCTCCTCAGTGAGGGTTGTCCCTTGCTCGAGCAGCTCAATATATCCTGGTGTGATCAGGTCACCAAGGATGGCATCCAGGCCCTGGTGCGCTCCTGCCCTGGACTCAAGGGCCTTTTCCTCAAGGGCTGCACACAGGTACGGTTTGAGAACCGTGGCTAATGATTTAGGTGTTTATTGTATAATGAGTTACAGATCGTTTAATTCAGTATAAAACACAATTGGATAAATCTGAAAGCAACTTCATTTGTATAAATTATTAGGTTCCACCAGAGACTTCTTAGTTTTACTGTTCTTACTGCTCAACAGTAAGCTTATATTCTGTAGATTCACTATTTTCTTGTGTGTTTCGTCATAGCAGCCATCACTTAAAATTCAAACTGCCAAGTTCCTCTTATTTTCATTCCAAATAGAAAACAGTTGCTGTTACCACAGACATACAATGCATCACTTCCTGTGCAGCTAAGGATGTTTCTGAGGAAAGACATAGCCAACGTTGTTTACAGCAAATGTGAAAGCCTTCATTTAGTGTCCTCCTGTTATATCAACAGTACAGCATGAAGAGACAACCATGTATTTCTATGAAGAAGTCACAGATCGGGAATTTAAGGGACAAAACAAATAACAACATACAGTACACACTCAGTTACCGGAGGTTTTGACTCAACTTCATGGTCATTTTAATGGCTGTAGTTTATGGTGTTGTTGAATTGTATTATCTTAGACCAAGAAGTGATATTTTGAACAACCCTTTATGGCAGTGACAGTAGAGGGGTTTGGTGGGGTGAGCTTACCATGCAAGTGTAGTTTGATTTCAGAGGACTGTTGTCTTTTCTCTGTTGACGTCTTTCACAGCTAGAAGATGAGGCTCTGAAGCATATTGGGGCTCACTGTCCAGAGCTGGTCACACTCAACTTGCAGACATGTTCAGTGAGTACAGTTCAGATGGCTAGAAGATGAATTGAATTAATCAGGACAAAACAATTGTTTTGTACTTTCAATGTAGCCACATTTTATTAGGTTGAAATGTCTCTCTGTAAACGATTTATTAAACCTCTAAATAAAAAGTACTCAGCTCAGTAGTTTCCAGGGAATGGGCTGATGGTCACCAAGTACACACTTTGATCTTCAATGCAAAGCTTATTGTGGGCAGCTGATGGTCCCGTCCGGCCCATGTAGCCCAAAGTCTGTGAAGCCTGCTCAGACATTCCATATAAGTTTCTGACTGTACCTGTCCTTAACATCCCCTTACTTCATCTCCACCTGAAAGCTCTCCTCTTCCTCCTTCTGCCTTAATCTCACACCTCAGGAACGCATCGTCTCATCTTGTTCCAGTTGTTCCTCGTCTTGGTTAAAGTCTGCTTTTTGGTCTTCTTCCTTTTTTCTCTTGACTAGCCCATTTTCACCTCCTCTTCCTCTGTATGATCTCCTCCGAGTTTTCTCTAACAGTACTTCAAACAACATTGCAGGGGAAAGAAATTGCTCTCTCTAGCTGAGTATTAGGGTGATACATTGATGTATATAAATTCATACATTGATTGCCTTTGATGCGTAGCCAGCAGTGAGTACAGGAAAAGGTGGTATGTTTTCACAACTCATAGATGTGGATTTAAGTGACCTGCAAAAGCAAACACTCTCCTTCTGTGAGCAGCAGATCACGGATGAGGGGCTCATCACAATTTGCAGAGGTTGTCACCGCCTGCAGTCTCTGTGTGTGTCGGGCTGTGCCAACATCACAGACGCCATCCTTCACGCCCTGGGACAGAACTGCCCCCGCCTCAGGTAACCTTTGAGATGTACACTCACATCCTCACTCTGAACTTCTATATGGACACCTTCCTAGACCCTGCAAAAAATGAACCAAGCCATTTAGTTTGATAATTAGTCTTATTATTTTCCTGTGTAGCACAAGTGACTGACTTCCACCTTGAATGTGAAATTATTTCACTTGAGTGTAATGCATTAACTGATGTTATAACTTACTTTAAGAGTTTTGCTTAACATGGTCGAAAATTAGATCTAATAGTAAACAAGTGGGGCTAAAAAAATAGAATGAAAGAAAACAAGCCTTTAAGATTAATTTTAAGCTGAATCCCGCAGTCAAGATTGAAGTATAAATGGAAATCATGAATAAATTAAAAGAATAAATGGTAACCTTTCTGCAGTAAAGATACCTCAAGCCTTGCTACTGTAGATCTAGTTTCTTTAAAGTGCGATCTGCCCTCTCTGTGCAAGAACTCAGAAAAGTGGTAGACTGTAAGTGATGCTGCCATTGTGCAACTCTCTGCTCCTCCTGTTCTCCTTTCAGAATTTTAGAAGTGGCTCGTTGCTCTCAGCTTACAGATGTGGGCTTCACAACATTAGCAAGGGTGAGTGGGGAATCTTGTCTCTTGGTTGCATGCACGCACGCAGAGACCAGACTCTTTGATCCCGGAATCAAATATTTAAATTTGAGATGACGTTCATTTTTGGTTACAAAATGTCTGCAAGACAAAATATTTCAAGCATTATTTGTCCCAAAAAGCAAAATTTACTCAAATCCCCAGTAGATAATGCAGTCTGTCTCTGTTTTAATGTCCCTATTTCTCTCCTGTAGAATTGTCATGAGCTTGAGAAAATGGATTTAGAAGAATGTGTGCAGGTAAATAAACAATCTGAGCTACATAAATAACGTTTACATCGTTGTTGTATGTAGTCTGTAGTTATGACATTTGTTGCTTTTCACCTTTGCATCAGATCACAGATGGAACCCTCATCCAGCTGTCTATCCACTGCCCACGTTTGCAAGTTCTGGTGAGTTTTTATATTTTACCCCTATAGCATTTACAAGCACCAAATCGAAGCTTGTTTTAAGAGACAGTTGAGTAATAGAGCTCCTGCGTTGGTACCACTGTGTTCCTGTAGAGTCTGTCACACTGTGAGCTGATCACTGATGATGGCATCAGACACCTCGGCAGCGGCCCCTGTGCTCACGACCGTCTGGAGGTGATCGAGCTGGACAACTGCCCCCTGATCACAGACGCCTCACTGGAGCACCTGAAGAGCTGCCATAGTCTGGATCGCATTGAGCTCTATGACTGCCAGCAGATCACCCGGGCTGGTATCAAGAGACTAAGGGTGAGTTGTAGGGGCTAACAGCAGTGAGTAAGCTATGATTCATATGCAGAATGTACTGTAAACCCCAATGTTGTGAACTCAACATATGCCATTTTGGCAAAAAATTGTATTCAGTGTCAAAAATGTTTACATTTCCGTTGGCTGAATGTTGAATGATGGTATAATGCCCGCCACTCTAAGCACTGCCAGATGGTTGATGTGTTTGGGTTTAGACAGTCATGCAGTCAACCAAGAAATTTTATTTGTTTATGATGATGATGAGTAGGTGTTAACTCTTTACCTTTTTGTAAAGTCACATTTGGAGCACAGCCACTGCACTAACACAAATACGATCCCTTATGAGGCCTGCTATCCCACATGTCAACGTCCAAGAGTTGCTATCAGAGTGAACACATCCATTCCATACACAGGATGTTTCGTTAATGCCTCTTGCCAAGACTTAGATGAAAATTTCAACACTACAGTTAGCCTGGCTCTGTCCAAAGGTAACAAAATGAAGTTACCATAACACCTTGTTTGCTTGATCCATACAAAAACCAAAGTGTAAAAACTTCATGTTGTGGTTTTATGGGGAGTTATCTGCTGGACTATTTCTTGGCCAGGCGCTGTCACCTCTCTTAATAAGGGAGTTGTGGAGGTTGTAGGTGGATTTTGGTTTTTCTATGGACAGAGCCGGGTTAGCTGTTTCCCCTATTTCCAGTCTTTGCGCTAAGCAAAGCTAACAGAGGTTTCATATTTACTGTACAGACTTGAAAGCGATATCGATTTTTCCCATCTAAGTCTACACAGCAAATAGGCGTATTTCCTGAAATGTTTAACTATTCCTCCTTAAAGGAATACATCTAAAGTATCGAAAACATGTCTTTCTGAAGAGTGTAGGTGATTTCAATGTAAAATTCAAGATAGCAGAGAATTTCAGCAACATTACATCAGTTCTGCCACTGATGGCAAAATACTTCTGTATATTACAACAGTATTGATGTAGGAGCATAGACTGGTGCACTGCAGCTTTTGGTCACCAGTTACAGCACTGAGAATTACACTTGTCAAGCAAGGAAGAAGAGGTCAGATTTCACTGTGATATGTAGTATGACAGTCCTGGATCACAGTCCACACAAGCATTATGTTCTTGGCCTTGTTAGCTTAAAGCCACAAACTGTCTTCTCCGAGAGCAGGAAGTGAACGCTCTGTCCATATCACGCTGGAATCTGTGGTTTTTATTTTTGATCTAAATCACACACAGCCTGACTGGGTTGGTAAACATGAGCTTGTTGTCAGTAGCTTGCATTTACTGACACTTCATACAATTTCTTGGTATTGAAGTTAAAAATTTTCACTAACTTAAGTGTTGTGGCACACTACAGCCACTGATGTATTAAGCTACCTTGTGCAGCTTTCCAAGTATTTGAATGAACCATTAACACATATCCATCTGTTTCCCCTTCTTTTTTACCACAGACTCATCTGCCTAACATCAAAGTGCATGCATACTTCGCTCCCGTCACTCCGCCCCCCTCCGTCGGGGGCAGCCGTCAAAGGTTTTGCCGCTGCTGTGTCCTGCTATGATGTAAAGACAACAACCCCCTTCCCTGTCCCTGTGTCCCTCGTACACGTTCCCCGCAGCCCGTCACTTGACCCCTGACCTGCTGTCCCCCTCCCGGCCCCCTGTCATAGAGTACATGCTGGTGTGTCCCCCTTTTTGAGCTGCAGAGAGAGGGAGAGAGCCAAACAACACTACAGGGTCTTGGGTAACTTTCCCAAAAACATTCCCAACTCTCCCCACCACACAAACACATACACAAACACAACAGCCTTTCATACATGCTGATATAAAGACACACGCGCACAGATTAACTCTTAGAAGAATGTCAACATTCCTGAGCTGTGTTCAATTCACGAACCAGTATTAAAAAGAGGGTTATGTAAAAATCAAATGTGATCACCACCGTGAAGGGATTTAACTTTTCATCAAGTGAAGTACAAAATAATTATTTAAAGAATTACGTGACAAGATCCAAAACCGTTGTGCTGTATTTTTGAGCAGCCGTACACTTCACTTATTTAGCACTTTGAGAAAAAACTGCAGTGACAGCTTTTAAACAGAATATTAAATAGGCTGAAAGGTCCCACTTAACCTCTTGCACACACCTCCCTCTGTGTAGAAGGTCACTTAACCGCTACCTCTAGACGGGAACTGCACTTGAGTAAGACCTGTGTTAGTTTTGTTCTATAGGCTGTTCATTTCAAAAAGGGGGCAGCGATGCAGCCAGTGGACTGGCGACAACCCCAGCACACACACGTAAAGCAGCAGAAAGCCTGTTTTTCTGGTTTAAAAAAAAAAAAAAAGCATACTTGCAGCTATTTGCACTTACAGTAAAACAAAGATGAGACACTTTAAAAAGACAACCATCTTGAATTTTAAGACTGGCATTTTACTAACAACACACACCAATACAAATCCTCACTTGAATACATACACTGAGCTTGCTACACTTGTACCCTCACCTCTCTCTGTCTCTCTGTTACAATCAGAAGCTTCAATATACTGAAGAAAAAAAAAAAAGACAGTTTAATATTTTTCTAAAAATGGACACCATTTAAGACTCACAAGTGAGGACTCAAGAAGATGCCAAATGTTGCATGTAACACCTCTAGTTTTTTAAAATCTAATTGTACATATACGAGGACCGTGGGAGTCCGAGAATCATCTGTTGCGTAGCCAGCTAAACAACAGATGATGATGATAATGGATTGGGCAGAGATTGCTGTCAATGGGTCTCTCTTAGGGACCTATGGCGAAGCTCACACATGCTTGTTTAAGTACAGATGTGTGTGGGAATATGTGCTGGAGCTTTGGAGAGTAAAACGGAGCCAGTACTCAACCTGGAGTTTGACGAAAAAACTGATGCTGGCCCTGTGAGAGCTCACGTCAACAAGAGAAAAGTTATAAAGATACTCTTTTGACAGAAGAAGGAGAAAAAAAAAAAAAAAAAAAAAAAGACATCACTACATGAGTTCATGCTATCAGTCCAGGACAATGGAAAGAAAAAGCCAACTGAAAACAATCAAAGTACATCTATTTTCGTCTAGTTTGATTTCATTTAGTTTCTATTGTTTTCACATCGGTGATGGTTCCTGATGACGAGGAACTTGTGAACCACACGCGCGGTGGTGAGAGGACATGCCCGACGTCGGAGTGGCATCGGCGGCTCCTCAACTCCCATGAGGCCTTGCAGGGAACAGATAAAAAGCGAGTTACACCCTGCCACCTGTGACGTCCCCTGTCTGTCTGGGACCAGTGACGTTGCCGGAAGTGACGACCAGCTCAGACCGGGGGAGTCACTGAAAGAGAATCTTGAGCGCACAACTCTGGCCTGCTGACAGATATTTTGGAATGATTTTTGTCACAACAGAGGGCTTTAACGGACTTCGGACCCCCGCCCTATGAAGTATTGAAGCCTTTTCTTATGGAATATCTTCTCCTGCACTTGCACCTGCTTTATTCTGTGTCTCTTTTCTTCCCATTTCATTTTATAAATGTGTCTTTTACTGCTTTTCTGTCTGATTTCTTCTGGATCTCTACCTTTTCTCTTTCTTTGCATTTCTGTTTTGATGTGGTTTGGATTGCGCCAGCTTTCTGTTTGAAGTCATGAGTTCAGTGTCTCCAAGTTGAGTTGTGAGCCCTCCTCCAGTCCTCAGTTGGGATCAGAGGGAGTTTGTGTTTTTATCAAGAGTTTGTCGTTACTAAATGTCCAGAGTGTAGCCTTTGTCCAGGGGAATTGTTGGCACCAGTGCAATTGTAATAAATGTTAAATGTGAGATATTTTTATGTGAGTTCAGGAGGAGTTCATGATGACATGTATGTATGATGTGAGTTGTACTTATTGAATGTTTCCATCAAGGAGAAGTCCTCGGGATGGCTGTTCAGGCATTGTGTGTCACTTAAGCAGAAACAGGTTTTTCTCCCGTAAGTGTGCTTTCATCTCCTTTTAATTTTTATGGCTTGCTTTTCCAAAACCCCCTCCCATAACGCACCCGGCCCAATTACATTCAGCAAGATAGAAACTGGTAAACCCAGTGTGAAATGTTTATCACTCTCAGATGTACCCGTTCTGGTTTAAGATTCGTGCCATCAGGCGACACTCTGAATGATGATTCTATTTGGTTTGAGATTTGACAGCTGACGACAGGCAGGATAATACAAGCTGAGATGAATCCAGTGTAATCCAGTCTGATCTGTTTTGTTTGAATGGGGGTTTACAGAAGGATTAGGGAGCAACCAAGAGTCAAAATGGCGGAGATATTTATTGTACTTTCCCACTGTGCTTTGGGGATAAGACAATTAACCGGAGGAAAAAGGAAAAGTCATAGGATTTAGACTATGAGCCTGGATGTAACACCTGCGTGCCCTGTTCATGCACCGTATGTGGCACAGGCTGAGTCATCACTGCAGCTGACATGTGCTTTCAAGGCGAACACTTTGAACGGATTACAGGTAATAATGCTCAACCTGCTCCTGATGGTTTTATTTGTACAAAAGACCACAACATTTCGTCAGCCTTTTCATGGTACAAAATACACTACAGGCTCTGCGAAGCAAAACACTCAACTTATTCTTTTCTCTCGTTATCAAACACTTTGGTGTTCTTCCGTCACACCTTCCACCAGTTTACCCGGAGGTCCGAACTACCACGCTCTGGATCCGTTTGTTTCATGCATTTTCGGTCCCAAACACTGGAGTGAGGTTGAGGATTAGGACAGAGGGCAAGAGTTGAATCTACAGTGTGTATTCATGGTAGATTGACACCAGAAAAATTTCAAAAACAATTTTGACAATGACTGTAGTTCATATAATTACTGTAAATCTTTTCCTTTTTTCTTTTCTTTTCTTTCTTTCTTTCTTGTTTTTTTGTTGTTTTTTTTTTTTTTTTTTTTACAATTAACCGATATAAATGACTATGTACGTATGAATAAATATATACCTATATTATTAAGACTTGTCTAGTTTTCTCCGGTGTTGAACTTGTTCTTGTTTTAACCTTGTTGTCGCAGTAGATGGCAGCAATGACCCAGTTGTAACGACTCCTCCACCTCTGCTGCTCTGATTTCAGCTCTCATTTGGTTGCAGGACTCGCGATCAAATCACCTATTCAGTAAGTCTATTTGATTTGCTTTAGTTAGTAGCAAAATGGGGTAAACCACCAGTTAGCAGACTAGTTACTAGTTGCTTTTTTTAAAAGAAACATTTACTGTCGCAGAAATGATCAGGCGTTATCAGACAAAATGTACTGCACATTTGTCCTGTAATTCCATACCAACCTTTCTAAACAATTGAAGTTAATAAGGCTCATTTGGCTTTAAAACACACAGATGATGCTCCTCTGCAGTAGTTTCTGTGGAAACGAAGAAAAAAATGTTTTGCTTTTTTTTTTTTTTTTTTTTTTAATTTCTTATAAAAAAAAATACACCTTTTAATGAATGAGCAGTTGAATCGTTTTTTAATAATACAGTTTTAAATTACTTTTTTTTATGGTCAGTCCCTATCATTGCTCGCTGTTTTGTGTTTTATTTCTTCATTAAACCAGGGTAATGTCCTACCAAGGTCCTCCTATTACTGAGTAAGACCTGGTCACGAAAGCAGCATCAAAACACCAGTGGGCATGCTTTACTTTTATTGGACCTGTGGAAAGAAGTTGCTTTCAGTAATTTTAGATGAAACTACAGGGGCCCATTATCAGTGTTTCTGGATCTCTTGCAAGATTAGTGTTACAGGTTCACAATTTTCCAAATGTGTTTTCAGACAATAATCAAGTGCCTATATGAATATTGAACCAGCTTTCGCTAGCTGTAATCATTCCTCCTGTTCATACTGGCCAATAAAAGATACGTTTCTAATACGCTTTCAAAGTAAGTGATGAGGGACAAAATCCATAGTCCTCTTTCCATAAAGAACACATTCCAGATTTCATCTGAAGATAATATGAGGCTTCAGCCTTCGAGTCAGACAATTCAAGTGGGCAAGTCCCGAAGCTTTTCCCTTGATTTATGCACTTAAAAGACTGTGACACGCTCCAAAAATTGTGAACCTATCCTTTAGACTTGCTAACCTATTAGACAAGCGTCACTTAAGTAAAAACAGCAAATATCATAAGAGCACGGCTTTTATCAGACGGACGTCCGTGGTTCAAGATGTGACTCTGGGGGTTTGTGACATCGTAGGCCCTCTGAGCTCACGGGACACTGCATGTAGAGTCAAGTCTCTATATTTGTGTGCGCTTACGTATGCATGTCTGAGTCGGAGGCACCGATGAACCATCTGTATCAATTTATCTCTGTGGAAAGAACAGCATCTCTGGACCTGTGACGGCACCATGACGACCACCGTCACGGCTGGGATCTGTCTGCCGCTGCATGGGACTCGTTTTGTTCCTCTCGCCCTCTCGATGTTTCCCCAGTCTTGAAATCGCTGAGAGATCCGTGTGTTTTCAGTCTTGTTTTAATGTTCGTTTTTAGCAGCCGTGTGCTGGCACCTGAGGTATCACATGGAAGATGAAAGGTGGGTGGCTCAGAGGGAGAAATTTAAGTGTGTGTGTGTGTTTGTGTTTGTCTTTGTGTGTGTTTCCCTGCTTCACCAACTCTCGCTGCTGTGCAGTGTTTTCTGGGTTTGAACACAGACGGATCAGATCACAGCTAACTGCACACCACCCCACCAAGACATTGTGTCTCTGTTTATTTTTAGCCCCCTTCTATACACTAGAAAACTTTTTGACTTGGCTTTTGTTTTGTTTTGTCGTCTCTTCTTCTTTCCACAGTGTTCCTTTCTGTAGTCACTCTGCTATCGTCTGTGCTCTGGCCCTGAGTGAAGCAGTAATTAATGTGATAACAGAGGCTCTCTCTCCCGTTGTCTTTCTTTGTCTCTTTTCTCTAACAAACCCATGCCCAAAGACCCTCTGACAGCTTAAAGCAAACTTTGACGTTAGGCTTAGGAGAAATATTGCAGTGCAGATAGGGGGGGAAAAAAAATGTAATCAAGTTAAGAAGTCTTACCCCCTTGTATCACACTGTGAAAGGTGTTGTATTAGCGTGGAACTCACGCGAAAATACCATTACCTTAACCTTCCCTGTTCTTCACCCTCACCAGGTTATTACAAAAGTCAGTAGCTATGTCTACAACCTTATTGCTTCATTCTCTTTCATCTTAAGTGTAATACATTCGTTTCTAAAAGGGGCAATCAATAGAAAACCCCGGGAGGCTCGTAAAACCAGGAAATTAGATTGCATTTGAAATCAGAGGTACCAACCCGCTTGCCTTATTGCGGCTGCTTTAAACAAATCACAGCAAACCTGATGAAGCTCTGTCACTACAGGGCAGCACCTACGTGGCAGCTACAGTGTCTCTACGTGGTGCTTCACAGGGCACTTGGGGAAATGATAAGGAATGAATGGGATCAGAGGAAAAAGTGTGGCTAAGGACGATTTTCTCCAAGACTCGGAGACAAACTGAAAGTAGTCCAGCTCATCCCATATGGGTCATTGTTCTGCTGAAGGAAAGTCAGATGCCTGACAGACTCACAGCTTCATCAGATAAGCTGCAGAAAGTTCTACGACAGCATCCTCCACCCGCTACTTCTTCACTTTTACATTCCTCTGGAATTGATTCATAATAAGATACTTAATTTTACCTTTGTTATGATATGCTATACAACATTGCACTATATGTATGTGTGTGCCCGTGGTGGCTTTACAATGATCTTAAGGCTTTGTATCCCAATGAAATGGAGAGCTACACGATTTTATGAGTATAGACTTGTATCTGTGGTACAAGCGAGCTTACAACAAGTGTAGAATGATATTATGAGGAGTTAGAACTACACCTAAGCCCCCTCCCACGGGCGTGAGTCCTGATTTAGTCTAAATGGATCCTGGAAGAGTTGTAAAAACTGCCCCAATCATGCGCCTCAGACGCACGGGAAGGCGTGCCTCAGATTGCGCTTAAATTTTAAGTCTGTGCGGTGGTGAGGGGCAGGACACGGTTTGCTTTGGATTTACACCCAGCCACATTGCCCTCCCGGAGCGCAGGCTGCTGTTTATTTGGATCTGACCCTACGAAAGTTGACATTTTCCCATCGTTGCTCTGCAGATTATCAACCTTTTGCTTTTTTGCAGCCGGAGGACGGGACTGTGCCACATTGGAGCTTTCCGGTGCGCGTCAAGGGACGATACAATAGGCTATCCATACGTGAGGTCCAGCCCTCTCCCGAATGCTTGTGCTCGCAGGGCATGAGCGAAATATAAAGAGCGGGTGTATTCGTATGCTTCTGAATCGCTTAATCAACCCATAGTCTTGCATTTGGTGTGCGGAGAGCAAATGGCCATAAGGCGTCCCTCTGGCAGCGCGCACAAATCCCCCTGATGTGGATCCGTCACACTTTGTAAAGCCTTTTGCATGGCTAGAGCCGGAGATCTCCTGCCGACGGGACACAGCTCGCGGAGTTAAAAGTAGTTATCGTTGGCGCCTCGAACGACTCGTCCCCTCGCAGCTACCAATGATGACTGAGAACAGCGAGGTGGAGGGCGACTCGCAGCTCCAGCGCTCCCCGAGCACAATGTCCATCCAGCCGATGTCAACCAAGGCAAGTAGCGGCGGTTTTGGGGCTTTGTTGTGGGGATTTGAGCACAGTCACCTGCAATGACCTGCCCTACAGTTCATACTCTAATCTCTGCCGCGTGGGGGGGGGGTACGACGTCCAGATTCAACAATGAACTTTGCAGAGCAGTTTCCTCCGCACACGGAGAGCAAAATGATTGCAGGATGAATCACTGAGAGAGATGAGTTTCATTTTTATTTTTTTTTTTACCTGTGATTTGCTGTTTTTTCTATTAATCTCCCTGTATTATTCCAACGGGTTGTGTGATATTGACGATTACAATTCACAAATGCAGTTGTGTTCATCATGACTGCGTCACTAGGTGTAACCTCACACGTAAGGTCTGATGTCACCGTCTCCCCCTTCTCTCTCTCTCTCCAAAACCACTTCCTGCACACACACACACACACACACACACACACAGAATTTATGTTTATTATTAATTCATAATGAGCACTTTAAAAAAAATTCGGCACAAATAATGTACATAAAGGAATGGTCATGAGTAATACTTTTCAGAAAATATGTTTATTATAGGTTATTATTTACTACTGACAAATTTATATTCCCGTCTTTGCTGCACTCACACATGCCTTGTCAAACAGTTGTTTCGGGTTTCTAAATGGCCACAGTTATTTATATGTGTGTCTTGTGCCTAATATGCTGATCCCTTTTACTGTACAGTGTAGGCCTCCCTGAGCATCAAGTGTCCTCACAAAGTGTCGTTATGATTCCATTTAATTTGTTGACTTGACTGTATAAACAGAGATTCCAAGGGCTGGCCTCCAAGAGCCGGGGCTGTGAAAGCTCCCCCTGTGCCTGCTTTTTAATGGAAGGCTTGTAGGACACCTAGTTCATCAAGCCCAAACATCTGATACGACTTTCCCTCAGCCAATTCTTTGCCTCCATCAAATGCCTACTACAGCTGCCCACACACGTGTGGTTGACGCGTCTGAAGCAAAGGATCACCCCTGCACCACGCAGTCCGATAATTTACCAGCTGTTTGCCTCTGTGCTTCACCTATATATTTATTTTCTATATATTTGATGTCCTCCCTGACTGGCATGAAAGTTGGCGTTGTTGCAAGCCACTTTAGCACCACTCACTCCAGCATGGCGCATTTCAGTTCCCCGGTCCTCTCCAGCTGCTACCCAAGAAAATTGGGCGCAAGTCTTTGCCAAGCAGGACTGATCTGATTGGTATTCAAATGATTCTCCGGCTTGCTCTAGCTTCACCACATCACAACCATTTATACCACAAACTCATCAGGCTGGCCATTCAATCACGATTTCTGTTCCTCATCTGCCTCTGCTTTCCAAATCGAATGAGGCTGTGCTGGTAGAATTCCAGGGCTCTGTGTGAAATAGATTTCACTTTAACCTTCAGCCTTCATGCTCCTGCACGGCCCGTAGATGTTTGATGTTCAAGTGAGAGGTTAATTGTAACATCTTTGGAAATTCCCCTAAATTCTCAGACCTCAATAGCTCCCTGCCACTGAAGGGTCAATGTGAATTTGCAACCACATAGGAGTCTATTAAAGTATCTTGTAGAAGATAATATTGGCTTGGCTCTGATATGTGTGGTCCCAGGAGATTGTGTTACATCAATATTCCACCCATATCTATTTTAAACACTTAAGACCATTCCTAAAAAAATAAAAAATAAAAAAAGCCACAGGGTATAATTTTTGAAGGAATCTAATCAGACACGTAGCCATGTGTCCATGATGTTTTTAATTAGATCAGGATGACAGTAGGAGAGAGGGAGTGACTCCCTCTGATAACAGATGCTCTCTGAAATCAAACAGCAGCAAATTTCCCACACAGATGGGGATCACAAATCAAGAACAGAAGAAAACAGAGCCAGAGGAGTAAGAAGAAAGGAAGCATAGACTTTCTTTCCCAGCAATGTAGTTTGTGGTCTATTGCCAAGGCTGGCAGAAATTTGAGTGGTGGTGCAGATGAGATGTCTGAGTAGCAATCATCAGCCACACTACTTTTGCTTTTTGTTGAGAGCTGTTTGATCTGGGCTGTTGTACTTGGGGAGCCTTTGCTATTTTGGCAGTGCACAGATAAACCTCTCTCTCCCCACGATCAGTATACAGGCCAATCTCTGAGCACAGGGAGATATAAAGACTTAAAATAATAGCCTGCAACATGTCTTTGGGAGATTGGCCCGTTTGTCGGCCTGCTCACTTAGTGACAAGAAAATATAACAATTCAACCATGTGTCCCCTTGGATTCTTCACCCAATCTTCTTCACCCAGTGCGAGTACCTAACTTGTCAGCGCTTCAAAGCTAAATGCCAAGTAATCTTAAACCATGCAGTTTATTAGCCTGAGTGATACCAGCTAAATCCAAAGTAAACGCCTTTATAAAAAACAAAAAAAAACTTGTTGGTGGTTTCCAGTCTTTCTGGCATTTTCATTAGAAATCCAAGAGTAGACATTGCAAGCAGACATGGGGGAGATAGGGAGGGGTCATCTGCTGGAGGTGGACCATGGAGATCACAGTTAGTTAGTATTAGACCATGGGGCAATAATTCAGTATCGTCATTTATCTCATTTTTGTGGATCATACTGTGATGATATGATTGCATCATGGCAATGCTTCTTTTCTTTTTTTTTTAAAAACAAACACAAAACAAAATTTTTCAATACATGATACATAGGGTATCAATATTGGAAAAATATCTTTTTAGTTATATCCACTACTTCTAAGAAATGAAAATGAACAACCAGGCTACACATTATATTTTTACTGCTTACGAAAACATAGAGGTCCCAATACTATATTGGTTATAACACATATATTGAATTAAGGATGTTTACTTTTCAGTAACAGAGAACCATTTGCCATGATTTATCAAAGCCGTCATCCTGAATTGTGAGCAGCATGTCAAGGCCAAATGCAGCAAGACTAAGAGATTGCGGTCAAGCTAGCAGCTCTGCGAGTCTGTACTTGGGAAAAGCAGGGGTTTAAGCTTAATGCTAATGTAAGCAAGCTAACATGCTCAAAAAGACAATGCTAACGTGGTGATGTTTAGCAGGTAAAACCATGTTCACCATCTTAGTTTAGCGTGTTAGCATGTTAGAAATTTGCAAATTAGCACTAAACGGAAAGTGCAATTTGACCACTCGATGGCACTAGAGGAAAAATGAAGACATCAGTAAAGTTATTCCAATTCATCCTGAGGGCAGCATGAACGTTTGCACAGAATTTCATGGCAGCCCATCCAGTAGTTGTTGAGATATTTCACTCAAAACCACAAATGTCAACCTCATGGTGGCTCCAGAGGAAAGGTCCTCAGGATTCATTCTCCCGGGACCATGAATGACTGTATAAAATTTCGTGGCAATCCCTCCGATAGTTTTGAGATATGTCAGTCTGGGCCAAAGTGGCGAACTGACCGACCGACCGACTGACAGACTGACATTGCCACCGTATCAGCCATGCCACTACACACAGATTTGAGTGATGTGAGCAGGGGAGCAAGCCGAAGAGGGAGGCTGAAGTGGGCCAAGGTCTTTATTAATTAATGTAACACCTTCACTGCTGTGACGTTTATTGATGTGACACTACAGGGAAAGGAGTGAGCTGTTAAATACTGGACACTACAAGGCTACAAGTAGCTAAAAAAGGCTGTATCTGGCAGGCTGTATCTGTTGTGTATTGCCGACAAGAGGAAGAAAACGATCTGCCAGGGAGATCTGTCACCACTGATTCTCATTCAGAAATAGCATTCCCTCACGACTGTCCGAGACCGACAGCCATTGTGTTGTGCCTGGGGCAGTGTGTGTGTGTGTGTGTGTGTGTGTGTGTGTGTGTGTGTGTGTGTGTGTGTGTGTGTGTGTGTGTGTGTGTGTGTGAACAATGATTGGGTGAGTGAAAATGGGCGGATGATGAGTTGCCAGGGCAAAGCGGCACAGCGTGGTTAGCTGAACGTAGCGCTGCAATGAGGAAAGTGGTTGCAATCCACGCTACTACTTCACACAGAGTTTCTCCTCCGTTAAACAATGATAGAGAGGGGAAAGAATAGTGTGTGTGTGTGTGTGTGTGTGTGCGTGTGTGTGCATGTGTGTGCATGTGTGTGTATGAGCAAACAAGTGATTGATTGTGCGTGCACACTGCATGTGTGATGTATCTGAGAACAGAACAATGGAAGCAGCCTGTGATTATGTATCTCTTATCTCGTATTCAAAGCGGAAATCTGCCAGGCTGCCGTGCGTAATGATAAAACTTAATACTGGGACATGAAACTGGTTCAAATACCCTCCTTATAAGACCAAAGCTGTCTGCACACTTTGCTCAGAGATTTTATGATACAGTATGTGTTATTTTTTTAATGGTCTCTCCCTTTGATTTGTGGTGTGTTTTGTCACTGCAGAATAAAACTCCCTGGCTGTCTTGTTACCCGTGTTCAGTTACAACTGTTTTCTGCACGCGTATTTCAGTTTTTCATCATCTGCCCAAAACAATTTAAGTCACAGAGTAAACAGGTTAATAATTAGGTCCTTAAAGATATCATGCACCTGGTACTTGAGGGTGATCATTTCCTCTGAATTCACATATTCTGTCGATGACCTAGAATTGGATTGAGCCAGGAAACTGTGTCTTTCACAGCACAGTTAAACCAGTGTTAGCCTTCTTAAGGCTGAAATATCCTCACTTAGAACAAGGTCGAACGCTGTGACATTTACCATGGCGAAAAAACAAACAAACTAATGTACATCAATTTTTATAGAGAGACTAGCTTTAACGGTAGGATGAGAAGCTGGGGGGGATTTTAAAATGGAAATCACAGGCTCCAGAAAGTAAAATATTGCATTCATAGGTCAAATACATGCACTCTGTTAAATACTAGCGTTGAGACTGTGATTTAAAACCATGGAGTGGATATGTGCATGTGCTGCAGTGGGTTTTTTTTTTTCCACTTTCAGGTGCACATCTTCCTCTCTTCTGTTGCTGACAACCGTGGGGTGATTGGCACATTTCAGGGTTGAACCGGAATAGTGGTAGAAGTAGAAACAAGACAGATTTGGAGAAAAGAATGAGCAAAACAATCTGTGTTGTGATGTGACTGTCTGATTGTTAGTTTTAAAAAATATACAATTGTCGCAGACCCCGTTGCCAAGACATTTTCACCAAATTTCAGACTGCTAAAATTTGTGTGTTTATTTGAGTGTTTATTTTGACCTTTGCAGCCTCTAAAAGAAGACGCAGCTGGAGTTACTAGATTAGCTCTTCTGTTGGAAATATTCTGTACTATTTTAAACAGTCCACACCAAAGGATATTATGGCCACGAGCTGTATTTATCATCAAATTCCCAGTGGGACCGAGCCTTTGTTGACCTCTGGACCGGTTGGAGCATCCCATATATATTTCATCCTGGCCCCGAGCACCATTAAATTCTGATGGAGGGAGGAAGAGCCACATATTCGAGAGAAATAAAAGCTCTGTCATTGAATTACGACTGCTCAAACCCTGCTGTCCCTCTATGGAGAATTGATTTTTTGACATTTATGATGGCAACATGTGAGAACGGGCGGGGGTTGGTATATGGATCGAAGATGGTAGAATTATAGGCTTTTACAGGTCCACTGAGGAAGCTTGTCAAAATCTGGAGTGCAGCAGAGAGACGGTTGCTGCTTGAAGAATATTGACTGTGCAGGTGTGTGTAAATCTGGGCGACGTTATGCATTTTGCATGATACTGGGAGTCATTTGTGAATCACATCATTTGTTGAGAAAGAAACATTATCAGGGAAGATTTAGGCCAAATGGGAGAGAAGTTCCAGTTGGAAGGCTTTACATAGTACTTGAATGAAGAAGATGTAGGCAGTTCCCTTTGCACTTGACAGGTATTGTCAATAAGACGTATGGGACTAGATTATACATCACAACCCCTGTATCATCTGCGGCGAAGCTCGCTTCACTCATCATAATCAACACCGGCATCTCGCCTGTCACAAAAAATGGATGTTAGCCGGTGCACATGAATAGAGACTGTGCGCACTCACGACCCAAATCGAACATGGTATCATACTGGCCTTGACTCAGAAGTATGACGCTCTCAGCTAATGTTCAAATGGAAGATAACGGGAATGCTTTTTAGGCCCACACACTGACAGACGATTAGATTAGCTGTAATTGAGACATGTGCTCTAGCTGGAGCTGTTATGCCAGCACACGTCTGCTCTGATTAAGAGAGCGCGGCTCGAGACTGTGACGCTGCACAGGAAACACGGAGACATGTCAAAGCATCTTTGTACAATTAGTAAAGATTATTGAAATATGCATAACACTACCTTAAAAGGGATAAATAAATCATTTATTCATGCTTTACAACTTAACAAGAGTAGCATTTGGTTTATCAGATTGTTAAAGACCCGTCCGGTGGTGGTATATCCTCCTGCAACATAAAGGGTCATGAGACCAGTAGAGGCTTATCACTAAGTTATAAAGTATTAATAAATGTTCACAAAACAATCGCGCCACAACGTCCATTTGTAACTTGCTGGAGCTTTTCGAATGAATGACTCAAACTTCCTGAGAGTTTGTCCAGTTGACTGGAAACTCAAATCCCTAACTGAGCTGTCTGTGTTGCAGACAAGTTGCATTTTGGGTAATGTGGGCACCAGGGTTTGACACAGAAGAGAAATACGTGGAATGAAAAGGACGATATCTCCGGTTCTGCCAGATTATTTTGAAAACCGTCCGCCACTGTTATACAAGGGCAGTTTTAAATATGTGGAGCACTATTTTAAGTAAGCTGTAAAACAGCTACAAATAGAACTTGTGTTGAGATTGTTTTGTCAACTGCTGTTTCCAAGGTCAGAAAAAAAAAAGAATAAATATACAGTACAAACAAATTCAACCACCATAAATATGTGCAAAAGTGTTTTGATACCACACAAACGTCCACACGACACACTAAACAATCCACAAATTTCGACTGCACGTGCACAAGGAACATTAAAAACGTGCTACACACCCTGCAGGTAACAACATGCTGGTAATGGTTTCGATTACAATGAGGAATTATGAATTATGAATCTTCTACCAGAGACTAAAATCTGAAAACGAGAGTCAAGGACATGATCCAGACTAACGATATATTCTCACCCTGTTTGCAATACAGTATACAGAGAATAATACCATTCTGTGCACCAACAGCTATAATAGCAATATCATGTATCGTATTAGTAGACTCTACTATTCGTCTTCATCAGTGTAGTCTGATCAAGGGAAATTTTACAAATGGAGATTTAAGGGAAGTATATGGAGTGTGCAAACTTGCACTCAGTTACACACATCCACTTTTCTTCCTCTTGCTCTAACTCACACAAACACACACACACACACACACACACACAAAAACTCAAATAGACAAACTGTTTTCATATCTTATTCCCAGACACGCAGAGCTGTAAACAGCTTGTCCCTGTAAAGTGATTATGTTTGGTGCTGAGCAGAACGAGCGCAGGCAGGCACACAGGCAGCGCATGTGCACACGGAGAGTCTGCGGCCTACTGATTATCTGTCTGCTTGTCTGTCTGCGTTGATCCATCCATCCCCTGCGACGTGACCATGCCCTCACGCTGCTCTCCCGCTGCTACTGCATGTCAGGGTAACAAATGGCCGCCCATCCTCTGGGAAACTAGCATCGTCATCTGTACGCAGAGCCAGAGGGAAACATCAGGAGTCGGGCATTTATTCAGCCAATCAATGCTAGGTGGCTACAGAGAGCAGAATACACAGACGTGATGGCCACTGATGTGACGTTCTGTCGTTTAGTGTTGGGCTTTTGAAACACAGCGGCCATCAATCATTTACGACCGTTTGGTCAATACAGCTTGTAAGATACAACCACGGCTGGTTACGTCAGTGTCCATAAGGGCGGGTGCATGCAATTTGTTATGGTGGAAAGTTGTAGGCATGTGACTTTGGCAGTGTGGGGAGGGATCCATTGGCTCTGTAGGCTTTGTGCGAGCCTTTAGAGCAATCAATAGGTCCAATGAGCAGGCTCCGTCAGATTAATAGCCCTGAGGATGGGCTGTTGATACATGATAAGGCTGTGTAAACCGTCTTGATTTATTTCATCACAATAGCCCTCCTGTCACCACGACCAAGAAAATGCCATTTACACCCACCAGTGTACAATGTATGGCCGTGTGTGTCCTCAAAGAAAAAAGGCTTATCTTGTTTAACCATAGGCCAAATGCAGAAGCAGCCCTGCTGTGACCGTGCAAAGGATATGCTTGATCTCTTGGAACATACAGGTAGCTTTGCTATTAATGTGCTGTTTCCTTATGAGGTGATATTGCGTTTCATGAGTCACCCTCTTTCCCCCATAGAGTACAGGTCAGAGCAGAGTGGTGTGTTTATGGATGGTGGGATATTGCCTGTGCTGTCCTTTGGGCGTATTGGACATTTGTTATTGCTCCGAAATGTGGCGCAGCATTCTTGCTTATCTTGTGTTTATTCTCAGTGTACCCTCTCTCTCTCTGTCTCTGTCAATGTTTGTGTGCAGCTCCAAAGGCTAAAACGCTCGCTGTCCTTCAAGACCATCATGCGCAGTAAGAGTGTGGAGAACTTCTTTCAAAGGTCCTACAGCGACGCTCGCCTGCCCCCGGATTTCATCACTGACCAACCGCCTCCTTCTCCCCCTCTGCTGCCTGGCTCTCCCCTCGTCGGCGACAGCTCACCATCCATTTCGCCATCTCTCAGCCCCAACCCCTCCATATCCTCCCACTCCCCCTCTCTCAGCCTTTCCCCATCACTGCCCACCAAGCCTCCCCAACCTCAGATTACCCACTGTTTTCAGGACCATGTCTTTCGCAAGCCCACCAACTGCCAGCACTGCAAGCATATGATAGTGGGTAAGGTGCTCAATTTACCCCCTGGACTCTCTTTAGTGCTGGAGACCATTTTACGGAGAGAACATCACCTATTGTGGTATTGAAACTTAAAATGTTACGTAGGGACAATGTGTTATCACCACAGCTTCATTTAGGAGTCTACAACTCCTTAAAGCAAATGATTGACACCACTCTCATATCTATCCATCAAATATAAGGCCACAGTCAGCAGCCGGTTACCTTAGCTTAGCACAGTTGACCGTAAACAGAGGGAAAGAGCTAGCCTCTGTCCAATGGTAAATCACATACCAGCACCGTCGATGCTCAGTAATTATTTAATTTGTGTTTGTTTAATCAGGACAAAGAAAAAAATGGGGAAAAAAATGAAAAAACTAAATTATCTCACCTCACTGGCTGATTTTTTTCCTACTCCATTTAAGGAAAATGAGCCTCAGAACTGGACTGTACTTGACTTCAATGCATCTCTCACAGTGTTTATAGCTGTAAAGAAACCACTAGATTATTAACAGGAATTGCTGTGATGCAGGTGTATGACTGTTTTTATGCCTAATTTGCCGCTTGCATAAAGTACTAGCCCCCGCTAGTTTTTCTGCTAAATCTACTTCTTGTCACTATGATTGATTACAGACTCCGACCTGCTCCTCTGTGTTATTTCCTTTGCTGCTTTTTTCATGCATTGGGGGGTTTATTTATGTAATGCATCACCTCGCTCTTGCCTTACTCCCCTGCAGTCCCAAAACACAGTTCGGCCTCTTTCTCCATTTTTTCTCTTCAAAGTAAAAGCAGTGTTTTCATCAAGCCGTCCAATTTGTCTGATTGTTGTGTCTGCTCCATAACAGACCTGTCAATTTAATCCCCATCCATAACAAAAATCCAGAAATCTGTTATCTTTGGTTTGTAGGATAAAAAGGGACTCAACCCCTTAATCCTTAAAAGCATTCAACAATCAACAGAGGATTTCTCATTACATGACAAATGAGGAGGAAACATCTCAATACTCAGAGGTTTTTAACACTCAAGCACTTGAAAACAGAGATGGAAAGTCAAGATGACTCGATGCCAAATCGATTATGATTGAAATATCTCCAGCTGGTTTCCAATCTCTCCCGGTTGTTTTGGAAGAGGAGCTGTTGATTATGAAGCTGTTAGTGTCAGCTCTGCGAGCAGTGCCTTCTTGGTAAAACTGGGACAGTACTTCATTACACCATCTACCTGAGCAGAGAGAAACCTGTTCAATTGATCTGAAGGCCATTTTGTTTTGTTAGAACTTTCTGCCTGTTGCGGATCTGCAGCCTGTTGCGGATCTGCAGCCTGTTGCGGATCTGCAGCCTGCTGTGTTTTTCTTTTTATGGGTGCCTCCATGTCTGCATCCTTTCCTCTCATCCTCTCGTCTCTGTCCCGCTCTGCAGGAAACTCCAAACAAGCTCTGCGGTGTAAAACGTGCAAGATGGCTGCTCACCTGTGGTGCACCTCGGAACTATCGCAGCAGCCATGTCACGGGAAGGTGCGAATACACAGAATTATATTTGATCTTGCACTTATATATAACATTGGTAGTGTTTCTCATCGTAATCACTGACTGAATGTTTTGTTTTACTCAACTTCTTATCTGTCATCTGTGAATTGACTGTTTCTTTAATCTTCATTGCTAAGCAATCACTGCTGTGGTGTTTTTGCACTTCAATTCACTTCAGACAGTCTGGACGATAATGTGATTTTTTTAATGTATTTATTTATTCATTTTTGCTTAGTTTTCATACCCATTTCTTCTTCTGTTAATTTTAAAAAAAAGTAACTATAAAAAAAAAGTCGCTTCCAGTCCCTAGTGAAGAACGTCTATACCAATACCTAACTGCATAAAATTTTCCTCATAAAAAGGAAGACATATAAAGGACATAAAGGACAAGTCCAACATCCAGCAGGTGGTTAGCTTAACTTAGCACACAGACTGGAAACAGGGGAAGACAGTTAGCCTGGCTCTTACCGGGGTGACAAAATTTACATACAGCAACTCTACAGCTCACTAATTAACACATTATGTCTTATTTGATCAATCTGCACAAAGCCCAAAGTGTAAAAAAGACATTTTGCTATTTTAGGGGGGGGGTTATATCCTGGACTATTTCTTGGCTGGGAACAGTCAATTCCTGGAGTTCCTTCCAACCAAGAAAAAGTGTGGCAATAACCCCCATAAAACTAACCCCTGAACTAATCCTTTAAGAAATATCCTAAGATGATAAGGTTTGGGTTTAAGTGCATTTCGAGGCTCCAAGGCATAACTTAAATTTTGTTGCCAAAAGACCTTAGGAATTAAAATAAGGGAATCCACTTAAGATACCATCAATGGCAGCTTATCTTGACTAAAGAGGAAGCATAATCTTTTTTACAGTCATGCCGGGAGTGTAAATGTGCCAGAACTAGTGTTTTGAAGCAGAGAAAATACACTGGAGCATTTGCTGTCTGTTAGTGTGTTTATCTAACAGCACAAGTTTCTCCTCTTCAGTTCAGTCTGACCTCCCACTTGTTCCAGACATTTTTAATAGCCACATTATAAAAACACCAGCAACAATAACAGTTTGGATTGCAGTCATGACCTGAGCAGAAGCAGTGTTACCATGGTAACTTTAACATAAACCTGGATTGGTTGGACTGGGAATTGGAATTTCACCTGCACTTAGACATTAATTTGATATGTTTAGTGACACAGCCTTAAGTACAGTGTTAAGGGGGGGAAAAAAATAAAACTGAAATTTTGAGAAGAAAAATATCGAAGCATCTGAGCAGGAGTTTTCAGAACAGCAAGTGAAAATGTCACTACTGTGTCATGTCACTGAGGCAGTGGCATGTCATGCAGTCGTATGAAAACATTTTTTTTTTTTTTTTTTAACACCTCATCAGTACACTCAACCATCCACGGCATCAACACACAAACACTAGAACGCTCTTGACCTGAGAGCAGAGTCAGTCCTACTCAGTGTTTTAGCCATACGTGCAGTATGAGGCAAAGTGCTGACAGAACACAGACGCATGATGGTAAAGGGCAGAATACTCTTTTTAGTCGCCGATATTAAGAGATGTGAAGTGCTGAAGTGGCTGACACAAAGCCATTTATTGCATTACCCCCCTTTGGACCCAAAAGACTAGAATATCCACATTTATAACCCAATTTGATGTAAAACCGCTTTATGGTTCACTTATTCGCTATTGGCGAGCAGGATAAATACTTATTCGTCTACTCTATAGTGAGCAGAAAATTGGGTAACACTTTATTTTAACCCCTAATTTTTAATTTATAAGCAGTATATAAACATATAATGAACTTATAACACCCAGGAGACCTTATGTCTACTTACAACTACATTACAGTTTGTTATAAACCCTTTTTAGCTTTTAAATGCTAAATTGGGACGGGGGGGCGGTGATTGATTAAAAACAAAAAGTAATGTAAATGTAAATGGAGACTGTATTGTTCATTTGACTGTGGAATTTATGCATTTTTTAATTTGGACAATTGTTGAGGGGAGTGGTAGAAGGTTAGTCTCGTACAGTAGGCAGATAATTGGGGGTGATTTCAGATCCTGGTTCTGTGTTTATCCTCCAGTGCAAGGCGGAGGACATTAGCATGCAGCAAGGGGCGAAACCCTCTGCGAGCCACTTGGAAAATTTTAAGAGCACTGTGTCCAAGACGGCTCAGTGCAGTTTGATAGAGGAGCACAAAGAGAGAGAGGGAGAGCTGAGGGGATGACGAGGGCAGCGAAAGGTAAAATATAATCAGACCAGACCACAGGAGCAAAGGTATAACTTATTACCTTAGATCCACTGAGTGTTTCTCTTTTCAATGTAATTTGACGAAGTGCATGGCTCATTTGCAAGTGAAGATATCTCAGCCGAAACAGTTAACTGTGCTTAATTCAGTGAGAAATTGCAGTCGTACGGACACTCATACGCAGAATCACATGTCCATGTCTGTGTGTAAGCCATGTGTACAAGGGCAAGTGGCTGAACAGAGTCATCGTTCACAATTAGCAGCAGAGAGAGAGCTAACACAGCTTCCATTTGTGACGTGATGGCAGAAATGAGCTCCTTGGTTGCAGCGTGTGCACCAACCTGTGTGTGCTCGCATGTTTGTCAGTGTGTCTCGATGTGTTTCTGATTCAGTCATTTGTGCTCCGTTAATGCCCTAAAAATCAATACATGGAGCCAGTTTCCCATCCACTCGGCCTACGAAACAGGAAGAAATGGAAACTGAAAAAAAATCTTTCTGCTTTCTGCTGTCCGCCATTAGTCTGGAGCATTCAGGCGAAACTTCAGCTCACCAATGCTTGTCAATGACCAACTGGCTGTCGTCAAGGAAGTTCAACCAAGCCAAGGTGAGAATGTTTTGAGCATACGCATGTGATGAGTATGAGTGAGTGCCCACGTGCACCGGTTTGTTTGTGTCCCTGTGCTTTTGTTTTGCTATGTTGCTCTTGTCTGGCCTTTTGGTTTATTTTGATTGATTTTTGTGTGCTTGTGCGTGCACTGTAATAAAACCAGAACTGTCTCCATCTCACCTGACAACCGAGGAGCGTGAAGTGGAAAAAGATAAAGAGGAAGAACAAATTCAG
Organism: Xiphias gladius; assembly: GCF_016859285.1. Lineage (NCBI taxonomy): Eukaryota > Metazoa > Chordata > Actinopteri > Istiophoriformes > Xiphiidae > Xiphias > Xiphias gladius. The sequence continues at coordinate 19,833,333 of NC_053402.1, read as the reverse complement.
CTTCTCTTGAAGGCTGATGGACGGTCTGCACCCTGAAAGTATGTGAATAAATATTTATAAGTTCTAATGTTTATGCTTTTATATCTTTGTTTATGATTTGTACTGTATATTCTTGGACCGAAGGAGGGAATTAATTTATTTTCTGGCACTACAGCTTGCATGTTTAAAGCTTCATAAACATTGAAATGCTGCCTATTTTCTGGTTGGTCTAAGTTCTAACTAGCTCTCTGTGTTATGACATCCAACTATACTTCAAAATATAGCCCAGAGATAATAATTTTGATTACTATTTTACTTAATGTTATACATTTATGGAAGCCGAACACCCTGATTCTGATATTGCCTTGTTACTTGTTTGTATCTTTGTCATATAACCTTGTTGAATGCTTAAACACACTGGTACAGTCCCTGTTTTTAGATCCACTTGCCTACATGTATCTGAATTTGTTCTTCCTCTGAAAGGGAGCTTGTTTTTCTTTGCCGTACCCTTGGATGAACATCTGTGTAGGTGATACAGTCCTTCCTCTCACATACTGCACGCCTCGCCGAATCAGGGTTAGCACCTCATGCTGTCACTTCCTTACACTTCCTTAGGTACAATTAACCTACAGCTCCGTCATTACCCTCAGCTCAGCTCCATGAAGCCTGGGACGCTGCCAGGGCCCGCTGAGACTGCAACCTGCGGTTGAAGTGTCCTCGTAATTATGCTAACAAAAGGCTTGATAAAATACTGGGCTCATGTTTACATACATTTATGTCAGATGGCAGGTCTTTTGATGGATTTACCGACAGACTCTCTAATTTCCCATCAGCTGCATTTTGGCGAAGCAGTTTATTGTCTCGTATTAAACCTCATTTACGAGAATAAGAGTCTAATACCCGTAGGAGTGAAGTAAATAAAAGCTAATGCTCTAATCTGCAACTTGCATCTTGCAAAGACAATTAAAATCAGATTACCTACCAAGTGAAAATTTGTATATGATGATTTGTTTCTCTATTTAGACAACAACAGCAGCTGCATTAGGTGAAAGTTTAGGTTAAAGAATCAACTTAGCTCATTGTGTGTCGAAAGGAGCTTAAGTCAAAAGAGATGGTGGGTTATGACAGGTTTGAAGCCATATCCGATATAAAGTTCTCCTTTCTGCACTGAAAAGAAAGCTAAAGGTTATGGACTCAGTAAAAAATAATAATTTGTCTAGAGGAGAGAAGTATAAAGTTTCCGAGCACGGCTTGCTACAGATTAATCTCTTCCCCTGCAATTAATTGCTCTCTGCAGAATTACTTCCTTCACAATCAATTTAAAGTATTAATCAGCTTTAACACCAATAAATACCAGCGCCAACTTCAACATGAAACGGCAAATCATTAAAGCTTCATCCTTACAGACACAAATAAACTCACAGCACATCTGGAGCGATCACTCTGCCCTCTGTTCAACTTGTGTTGAGTTGGATGGAAAAAGGACCAGAAAACCTCATTCCTGACTTCAGCACCAAGCACTTCCATCTACATGAAATGTAGCAATGAAGCCTTTCTGAGGATTTCAATATTTTGAATCTCATCTCTTATTCCCTCTCTCCTCAACTGCATCTCTAGATAGATTACAGCTATTATAACTAAGACACATCTCTTGCCAATAAGTGAATGTATAGATAAACATAGCATGTAGATTTATTGGAATGTCTTGATGTCTCCTTAACTTTTGGCTGCTGTCGCCCTCAGATCTAAAGTGGGTCACTTTGGTCCAGGACTGACTGTGGTACTACAGTTATATTTAGCTCCTCTGGTTCCTCCAAATTGGCACAGGCACAATAATCACGATGTGCGGTGTAACCTCAGTGTGTAGTTATAATTGTAGTGTGTGTGTGGAGCTGTGTCTTTGCGTGAATAGCTTACATGTGTCTGAAAAATAAATTGAGTATAAGTGTGTGTGTGTGTGTGTGTGTGTGTTTGTGTGTGCATTAGTCTTATGAATTTGTTTGTGTGTGTTTGTGTGTGTGTGTGTGTGTGTGTGTGTGTGTGTGTGTGTGGGTGGATGGGTGTGTGGGTGTGGTTTCAGGGGCTGCGCGGACGCGTGTAGACCCCGTGTATGCTGCCTTGCGCTACGGGACATCCTTGGCACAGATGAGCCGCTCCAGTTTTGGCAGTTTATCAGAGTCGCCAACACGCAGCCTGGTAATGACATCGTCACCCCGAGGGGTGGGGCTCGAGGACAGTCGGGCCCTGCGTGATTAAGACACACTAAGCTTTTACGACACGGTCCAATGGTCAACTTACCGGTGAAGTACTGATACCACTGATATCATAGTACAGAGTTTTAGTTCCACAAAAAACTCCCTAGTTTTTTAGTTTATGTGAAGCCAAATCGGCTGCATATTATTTAGCATTGATTAACATTTAGTTTGAATTTAAATTCAAAAGTAACATAACAGTCAGTATTTCACTGCCCTCTCTGGTTGGCAGTTTCCAGTCCGTTTCCCCTCCGACCCCATCCAGCATCCCTTGGTGTGGTTGGGTGAACTCAGAAGTGTGCTTTTGTAGCTCCTTGAACTTCGCCCGTCAGCGCTGCCACCAGGTTCTGATGAGCACACCTGTGCATCGCTGCGACTCCTTCAAAGTTTGCCCCCTTTTGAGGTCATGCAAGTCCCCCGCTTAAATCCGCCTTATTTAAAACCCCTGACGGTGAAGTTTTATAATTGAGCGCCGGGGTATCATCTGTGAGGAGCGTAATGGATGACACTGGACTCTAAAACCCCACAAACATTTTTCATACACGAACTAACAGTATATACTGTGCTATTTTACAACACCGAGAACTACTGATCTGTGTGGGGTGCATACTGAATAATTCAGAGCAGGACTAGTTTTATTCCCACTATCTAATGCATCCTCTTTGACACCCTGGTGCTAACATTTCATTTTTTATTTTTTTTTCTTCTTCATCTTTCGTTGATAAGGGGGAGGGAGGTGAGGAGAGGCAGCAGAGACAGTGCAGCATGGAGGAAGAGATAACGCAGGAGACAGGGGGTAAACACCGCTGTGTGTCCGTGTCTCCATGTATGTGGATATGCATATGCGCTGTATGTCCATGCTTATGTGTGTCTATGCATATATTGTGTATACCTGCGCATGTCTGTCTGTGTGTGAGAGATTTACTGGGAGAAATTACGTGCCTGACTGCATATGCGCGCCCGGGCATCTTCTAAGAGAATTTCTCACCTCTTCCAGACATTCTGGTCCCTGACATTGAAATCGAGAAGGAGGAAGAGGAGAGCGGCGGCCAAGCTCAGACTCCCGCAGAGGAGGGCAGCGTGAAGGTACCACTCTGTTTAATCTGTGCAGACCGTCAGCCCTTGTTGTTTTTCCTCCTCGAGATTGCATTTCTGTCTCACCGCCTAACCTCCCTGCATCACCCTGTGTCCAGGTGCCCAAGCGCATTGAAGTTCACTCCATCCACACCTATGTAGCACTCTACAAGTTTCTGCCTCAGGAACAGAATGACCTGGAACTACAGTGAGTAAAAGCCAACAGACTGTCGACATGCAGGCATTTTTTATTAACGTGTGTGCAGGAGTGCTTTTTGTTATCGTTTGCGTGAGTGCATTTGCTTTGTCTGTGTTTTTGTCCCTCCCTGTGTTTTTGCCCCGGCTGTTGTTCCCGCAGGCTGAAAATGTCCCCACCATCTGCAGAGGACGGTGCCTGGGCGCCCTTAACGATGACTAATTATAAACCCGGAGCCCATCATTGTCCCCACGTAGAGCTAGCGCCTAAGCTGTGTTCCCAGCAGGAGAGAGGATAAAGACACTGAACAACTGAGAGATGAAAGGGCGGACAGACATAAGGGGAGACGGAACAGAACTGAAGATTATCATAGGCAGAGAGGGGAAGAGGAAGGAGGCACCAAGAGGAGACAGCAAAGTGCAAATAAGCTCTATAAGATGAAGGAGGATGAGGAAAGAGAAGACAGGAAGGCCAGAGCAGTAAAATGAGGGCAGGATGTGTTTGTCTAAGTGTGTGTGTGTGTGTGTGTGTGTATGGATGTTTAGGGGACAGCTTTCACTAAGGCAAATCCATGGGACTGTTAACAGCCATCTGTGCTGTGGCTCAGTGTGTGCGACTGCACAATATATGTGAAATAATGAACTTATAATGCGTCTCTGGTCTCTACGCTCTTCTCATTTAACACGCTCCGTCCGAATTTGACCAGTGTAGACTGCAGAAGATAAAAACTACTCGATATTTTGGACATAAGTCAAGAACAGACATTTTGTGCTGATAAAAAAAAATATCTTTAACAATAACGATTTTTATTTGAAAAAGTAAAAACTATAGTTTGTTTGTACTTTGGTCTATTGCACATGTTAAACAGTAGGTAAAACTCTGGAGACTTTATTTCTACGGCTGCGGAATGAACCCACACTGCAGTTGTTTGAGTTTAAAAGCCCTGCACACCCACACAAGTGTTTTCAGTTACATTGGCGGAGGATACTGAGCCACGCCGGTAATTGACGTCACCAAAACTCCATTGCAGTGTCCGAAATTATGCTTTATGTGCTCCGCGGTGCACAACAATTATCCCCTGCCATCTTATTTAAGTGTTGGAATCCTGAGTGTGAAATTCATGCACAATACAGTAGCATTCGTGACATGCACAATGCTTTCTGCTAACAATCCCGCAAAATTGACAGTCGGGCAACACCCCAGCTGTCAGTGATGACACAAAATAATGATGATTTATAAGTTCAATTTATTTCTCACTATAGAGTAATCTAATGAGTGCCTTTTATATATGGAGTAGTGAATGAGTGGGGGCGGGAGGGAGCGACTTCATCCGCAGCGCGTTTACTAATAAGAGTGATGAATGTGTAAGTTTCCCTGTGAGAGTAGGGGGAGATGTCAATCCAAAACAGACTGTGCACTACCGCAGTCGTGAGGAGAGGCCGAATTTGGCAAAAAAAAGTGAAAACACCCGATTTTACGTAAGGTGTTATTGTACAATAGATGCTTTTCGCAGCCGACATTTTGGCTTTTCATAGCAGGAAAAGCAAAGACTTAAATGATAGTTTTAAAAATAACTGCATCCAATGTAGGTGAGCTAGTTCCATGGTCGTGGTATTGTGCATGCTGGCTCACAGTCGTGGCTTTTATAGGACACTTGCAAAATTGAGCCATCGCTAACCAACTTCGCTTCACCTGTGGCTTTCCTGCTATAACAAGTCAAAATGTCAGCTGTTAAAAACGTGTGTGTGTGTCTGTGTGAATTTTGTTATATTTCCTACTAAAAAGAAAGACAGGACCTTGCTTATTTTTTAGTTTGCGGTAAAATAAAGGACCTTAGTTTATATTTATTCATAGATTTCTATTGGATCAAGCAGGGATGCTGAGGGTTTAATACGTTCTGCTCTTTTTGTCTAGTTAACAGTTTTCATTTAACACACACACACACACAAGAAAACCCACAAAATCCAAACAATTACACTGCCGGCGGGGGATGCTGTTTCTGGTGCCCTGGCTGTAGTTGCACACATACATGAATTACTGTAGATGGAGTATTTATTACATGTCGAAATGTCGAAAACAGTGACAATGAAAATATGTAATTTACAACATGCTGTTAAGTCAGACCCACCATCCATCTTTGGAGGATTATAAAGGTGTATTTTCCTGCCATCGAGCAAAGCTGCTGTTCCAACAGACATCAGTTGAACTAGGCTAATCCCACTGTCCAACATTCAACAGAAACCTTCAAAATGCATGCAGAGACCAAGATACAAAATATACATTTAAGTTTTAAACTGTAGTACCGGGAGAAACCTCAGTGAGCAGAGTAATTTTGTCAGTATCACCTAAGAAATATGGGTCCCACCCTAGTTGGTAAGTCTATTTAAACTATGTGCAAACTTAAGCGCGTGTGTGTTTGTCGGTGATGATCATATAGGGCAGTAGTGAGAGCAGGCACTCAGGAGACGCAACGTACAGAAGCGCAATTGGGACAGCAGTTTCTACCTGTGTATCTAGGACAGTGGGTACATTGTGTTTTTTGTGTGTGTGTGTGTGTGTGCGTATGGAAACACCTCGTCAAAAACTGGTAGCATGATTAGCATGCAGGCCAGGTTGGCCACTGATCAGGTCCAGCCCTCACCACTGCAGCAGGTGTCACAAAGTCATATTTCATGTAGACCTCGTGACTTTGGTGTCAGGTGCTCTGTCACCTCCGCAGACGGACACAAAGACTCGCCCACATTTTAACCTCCACAGCCTTGTAACCGTGGGTACTACCGCTTTCTCTGGCAGCTTGATAATGTTATCTTTTGTGCTCACACTCAGCTCTCTCCTTTTTTCTCTTGTTGCTCGCCGCTCTCCCTCTCTCACCCCCTTCTTCCCCCCATCACATCTCCCCGTCCCCTTTTCCTCTCCCCCTCAATCGCCTCCCCTTTATTCCTCCCCTTATTTCCTCTCCTCTCTTGTCTTATCTCCTTCAGTCCCGGTGATCGGGTGCAGGTCACTGACGACTCTAATGAGGAGTGGTGGAAGGTGGGTAATAAATCATTTGCAAACATCCGTGTGTGTCTGCGTGAATGTGTGTGCTTGTTGGTTTGTGCATGTTTTCTTGGGTCCATAATGTGTATTTGAATGTACAGAAGTGTCTGTGCGTGTGCGTGTGTGTGTTTCTGTGTGCGGGCGCGTACATGAGCATGTGTGTGTGCCTTTATTGTGCGCATGTGTTAATTAAAGTCTTTAAATCAAGGCTTTCATGCACAACACCTGCTCTATTTTTGTCTGTCATAAACATTCGAGCAGCCACAGACAGAAATAGAACATAATTTCCTCTGAAAACTACCAAAAGAGTTTAACATAATGAACTTGACTAGTGTCGCTGCCTCAAAGAGGTCTTTATTGATTCTCTATTGAGCTTCACTTACTCCCGGTGGAAATAAATGTGCATCGGTGTAGGCGTGTGTGTGTGTGTGTGTGTGTGTGTGTGTGTGTGTGTGTTTCGGTCAGAGCAAAAGGAAGATGCACTCAGACTTAACCAAAGTGCAGAGTCTGTGTGTCTTCTATCAGTGGACTAGTGAAGCAGCAGTCGTTTGACACTGTTAATCAACACTGCCATCCTGAGGAACCTTTAAATTATGTATAGTTTGCGAATCACTTCCATAAACACATCAACACCTGAGGCGCAGGTTGATAGACAATGAGATATTGCTGCTTAATGAGGTCCGCTCACACGTCATCTGTTTTCACCAGAAAACAGCTGGGGCATAACCTGCTGTTCCAGTTTTTCTTTAAATACATGCATAACAAATCTGACATTAGGCCAAAGCAATTTCTTGTTATTTCAAAGCAATTATTACCCTGATTTGTGTGATTTGAGTGGTCTCTTAAGTTGTTTCTACACCCGTCTCTGCAGACAAACTGATTAGTCACCGCACAGACAGAGCTGTGATGAAAAGTGGTGTTTTTCTCGTCGCTCTTCCTTTTTTGGGAAAATGCCTCCTTGATTCTACCATTGAACAACATATGATATGTGAAATGTGTCATTAAGCTCCAAATTGTTCAGCCACCACAGACTTGCCTTTTGTCAGAACAGACGTAAATCTGGTGGGGACGGACTAACCGTCAGCCGTTGGATCGTCTCGGTGACCCCCGGATAAATTCCAAATGTTGACCCCTGTACTGGGCCCCCCTGCGTTTTTCCAGGGAAAGAGCGGCGACAGAGTCGGCTTCTTCCCTGCTAACTTTGTGCAGAGGGTCCGGCCAGGAGAGCGAGTGTGGCGGGTCGTCCAGGGTGTTTCCGGCATCCGAGAGAGAGGACACATGGCCGTCAGGGAATCCCAGGTACAAGAATATTATCATGCTGTTTTATGTGGTATCCGTTCTTTTGTTTTGTTTTACCTGTGTTCTGTTCGTTTTGGTTTTTTTTTCTCTTTCTTCTTCTTATAGTACTATATTGACATTTTGGGAACAATTAGTCACCTTACTCTGTATGTGATCATAGGATTCTATTTGTGTTATCCACTTTATCCTGTGTGGTCACAGGGGGCTGGAGCTTATTCCAGCACACAGTGGGTGAGTGGCAGGATACGTTTCAGACAGGTCGCTGTCGATGTGGGATCAAAGGATGGCTTCAAAACCATCTCTGTTTCATCTCATATCGCTTTATACCAAATTTTTCACGGACAATTTACGACCCCCCCCCCCACCGCACCTAAAATGTCTTGAATGAAAATGAGAAAACACAAATGAGCTGCTGATCATGCTCCAAAATCCCTCTAAGTAAGTTAAAATGAGGAGTTGTTATGTTTAAATTTTATAGTACAGTGTTTTTAAATTCCACATTTCAACCAGATGTTGTATTAATGTTTATTTTTCAATAATTTGAACAATTTTTATATTCAAAATTAACAAGTGAATGCTAAAAAATTAACTTTTGTTTTTTTTAAATTAAGACCGCAACTGCCATTAACTGCCAGCATGTTCATTCATTCTGCCCGGATTGTTCATTTACATATTCAAGCGAAAGATTACTGCACTTAGTCATATCATTTTCTGCCAAATTTGATATGCCTGTGGGCAATTCCCCCAATGTGTCAAATTCTTTAAGTTTAGAAATAATTTTTGAATACCGTTCTCATGTTCCAGTGCTTATCTCTGTCAGACAAAGGACCGACTCTGTCTCCTCCCCTCAGATCTGCGTGGGGAAGCGAGAAGACGGCGAGGCGTTTCTGAAGCTGAGCAGCGGGAAGAAGAGAGGGCTGGTCCCAGCTGACTCCATAGAGGAGATCTGAGCCTCTGTGTGCACGTCCCCCAGGGAAACACCCATCTTCAAACACCACCACCACCCACCTCGCCGTGACAAAACGTCAGCCGCAGCCTCTCCAGCCAGTCCCCCGTGACCTAAATCGAACATAGGCAAACTGGACTAAAAACACACACTTCTGCAAAGATCTGGACCCAGAGCCCCCGATTAACACATGCTTTTCAGTTGAATTGGTTCGCTGTTAGTCTTTAATAAATTGTATAGTCACATATCATAAGTCCTGCTCTAGGAAAGGACTGTTTCTCAGCAGTCTTGCTGTTGGTTTTATCTTTTCAAATACAAAAATAAAACTTGAGTTAGGCAAAGGGTGCACAAGTCAAAAATGCTTTAAATATATTTGGCGGACACTGGTTCAGATTATTGTTTTTACTTGTCAAAAGGACATCTACCAACGTGGGCGGAGGCTGTGGCCCTCGAGGGAACACGATGCTTCTGTCAGTGTCCTTTTTCTTGTTTCTATGTCTCATCCCTATCCGCCCATGTCAGGATCCCTGGCCCGGGGACCGATATCAGCTTCATACAAACCGGTACACAACATGAGGCACTCACCGAGGACGAGCACTGCCAGCCCGAGAGCGCTTTCAGGAGACAGACGGGAGATTCAAAGGAAGGGAGTAAACACAATCCAAAAACCATCAACAGTGTCAGGCTGAGCTAGAACTGCTGTGAGAAGGTTTTCAAAGGAAAATTGGAGGCCGTGAGGATGTTTTCACAGGACACTCAAAATGTTTTTTCCCTGACTTCTTCAGTATAAAATTACAAGAAATGCATGAGCACCGTTTAAGTTCTGGTAGGAAAACATAAATCAGCCGGCAGACCCCATGTTCCACAGAAAGATCAACTCGACACATTTTGCAGAACAATTTTTTTCTTTTCAACTCTCAGAGAGACAGGAACTGAAACTTCCAGGAATCTCTTCAAGATGTACATTTCCTTTTCTTTTTCGTTAAAGACACAACCATAGATGGATACATTTTGGTGCAGTGCATTGTGTGGATAACTCCGAATCAGAAGTGATTGTCTATGGTTTACATTTTTATATCTTACTGTTTTAAACAGAGATGACACAGGAGACATCAAAAGGAGGGGAGATGAAACTTGAAAGTCACTTTAGAAAAACTGGTAGGGTGGTCCTCCCTTGTCTCGCTGGCTGTTGTGAGCACTGAGCAACAAAAAAGTGTAAACATCTTCCAAGTGCAACAGTTACAAGTGGCAGGAGCTGTTCTCCCGTTCTCACATGAAGGAGCTCGGCGGGCACAAAAGGGTTGGCTGATGCAGGGGCCCGCGGAATAGCCACAGTGGGTGTTGAGAGCGTCGCTCAGCCTTTCGACGTTTTCACCGGAGCCCAAAACAGCGGGGAAACGAACCGCGGCCAGTCTGCCAGAAAAACAACAACGCATTGGGGATCGTTCTGACCATGACAAGGAGTGTAAGACTCGCTCGCAGCTCTGGAGGAGGACGCAGGACAACAGAGGGAGGAGAAGGTGCGGCGAGAGCGGGGAAAGGAATGACATGAGCACTGAGCTGCTGTGAGTCAGCGTGTTCATGCAGGTAGTGTTGTAACCGAGGGGGCACGAGTCATCATTGATCAAATGTCAGCCTGTCATCTCCATCTTGCGCTCCCCCTTGTCCTCATGTCGCTGACGTGACACATCAGTTCTGACATAAAGTGAAGGCCTTTTTTCGTGTTTTGATGGTTTAGACCTCTACCGATTTGCAAAGTCATGACTTGTTTCCTAAACCCGACGCATTTCTTTGCAAGAACACGTTTTTCCAGAGAGAGGACGCACACACTCTGCTTGTGGAAGACCACAAACGTTAAGAAAGTGTAGAATCAAAGCACAGAATGTAGGAGTAGAATGATGGCACTGCAAATTAAGAAATAATTTAACTCATATGTCTTCTTTCAGAGCACAGAGATGTAGTTAATATGATCATTCTTTAGTCTATGTCTATTTCAATATATGTGAAAGCCTTAGAGACTATGACAAATGAGCTTCTTGTAATAAGGATAATAGCGATTTATTTTGTGTCATCTGAATAAGTTGTCCTTTTCGTTGAGTTCTCTCCTTCGTAGTGGTTGCCGTCACAGTCAACGATACTTTACCCGCAACTTCACTTCACCATGGAGCTCTTCAGGCGAAGGGCCGATGGTTTGTCCTTTTTCTTCAGATGTTTCATGGATTGGAAAAAAAAAAAAAAACAACAACTGAGAAGTACGTAGCAGCATACACGTCTCGGAGAAACTTGGTGTCAGAGCAGAACTGGATTTATGATTTAACACATGTAAACACTTTGTTATCTTGCATTGCGCCTAGCTTTATGTAGCATCACATGTTCACACCTGTGAGATTTTAAGAAATGTAAAGTATGTGTTTGGATGTTTTCCTGAGTCCAGAGTCATTGGTTGGCCACATACCTCAATAAAAGATCTTTACAAAACACCCTCTGTCTTCTTTTTATGTATGCAGCTGTCACATGATATGCACACTGGCACAGTGGAGACACCCCTGCATGTGTGAATGCAGCCGATCACCTGGCTCCGCGTGACAGAAGAAACATAGCTTTTGGTATTTCTCTGCATCTGAAATCATAGTCGCAGTCTATTCAGCCCAAAAGACACCGGGGAGCCCCTGAATAAGATGATTTAATGGCAAGTTTGGGTGACGCTCGTGCATAATGCACCATCCTCCATCCACAAACATTACACTGCTGTGCACAGAGGAATGCCAAAATGATGCTCAAAACAGCCACGGCACGTAATGGCCCTGCTGGAGCGAGAGTAATCCAGGCCTTTTTATTTAATCACACACAGCTACATAAACCAGAGAAAAAGTAGTGGCATTTTTGTGTAAACAACTAACAGTCAAATCAAGGAACCCAACACCAGCTGGTCCCACCGATTTGGTTTTTATTTACACCAAAAGTGAAAGTTTAGTCCTTATTCGCGCAACTATCTAATGTATTTGTCAGCGCAGAAAGTTAGCAAGAGTAGTCAGTGGCTGAGCAGCTCAACACTTCTGTCAGTTCTCAAGAGTGCAAGTCGTGTGGCATAAGCCAAGCATCACGACCAGTTGCCCTGAATTTCAGTAGAATTTATGTTGACACCAGAGGTCACGATACGCTAGTTTTGAAAGCCTACACGCTTTGATGTGAATGATTTCTCTTTCTGTTTTTATGTTCAAGCTTATGTGCAGAGGTGTACATCGCACAGAGAGCCCAAGCAAACGTCTCCATCAAGATTTGCTTGACCTTCTTGTCTTTTCTAGCGCTCCATACTACTGCCACTAATGTCCCTATCAATGTAAAACTGCAACCGTTGGTCGACTAAACGATTAGTCAGTCGCAAAAAAACATCAGTCGGCAACTATTTTGACAGTTAGTCGTTTCAGTCATTTCAGGCCAAAATGCCAAACGTTTGATGGTTTTTTCAGGTTCTCAAATGTGACAGTTCACTGCATTTCTGTTTGTTGGTTTCTATTTCTCAGCATTTTAAATGTGTATTCAGAGAGACAGTGAAGGAAGTTTTCGTCTTGCATCGTTCAAGCGAATTTAAAAGGCGGACCAACAGTATATGCGCCCCGAACAGCCAGTGTACTGACTGTACAGATGTTAGCTGGAAGCTTGCTGGCAACCGACGCGCTGTCTGTGTGAACGCGAGTGTGTGTTTGTTTGACACCAGAAACTCGAGTTCTTTCCGTTATTTTACTCCAGCCTCTCTCCCTCGCCCTCTCGTCTCTGTACACGAGGTGGACTCGTAGAGCGCCAGTGTTTCACTCAAGGTGAAACAAAATTTTTTAAACTCACGGAGACACATCTTCACCTCAATTTCACACCACCCTGGCTTTCCCCGTAGCTTTACATGCAATCGCACCACATCTAAAATGTGCCTCACATTCCGCCTGAACCCGCGGTAACAGTTTTTTACCAGCTACTACTGCACGATGTAGTGACATTTTACAGCCATCTGCTAAATGCCTGCGTCACCTTTTCCTCCGAATCCTTTGATATAAAAGATTTCGTCTTTGTTTAAAAGTGAGTTTTGTGGAAGTGTAAGTGGTTTGCATTATAAGTCACAGTTGGAGCAGACTGTGTCACATCTTGTTAACCTCCGCTTTAGAGCGTGAGCACAGAGCGGATTGTTACCATGGAAATTATAGCCGTAATACTCATAAACTCTTCCAAAAAAATTGCTTTTAGACTCTGAACAATCATATATGGCTCTTTGGTCCTTTTTTTGCAGTTCTGAAAAACCAGTTCACAGTCCGTCATGGACCTGCACTTTCTAACTTGCCGATGTTCTGACATAACAGTGGATTAACCAGGGCAACATTTTCATTTTTGACTGCACTTTATACTGTTAAGGCCATCTCCACCGGCGCGTAGGTTTGATCTTTAGGTTTAAATTTGAAACCGGCCGGCCGAAACAATAGCCAGTGTCTTGATAGAAGGGATCTTTGCTTGGTTGATGAAGCCGATGAGTTTCACCACCACAGAGGCTGCATCAATACAACTCAATTAACACTTGACAGTGCCGACCATCTGCTGTGACTCAGAGCGAGTCCTTTCAAGCTGATGAAACTTTGCCAGTATGGGAGAGCGCTGTTGACCAGACCTATCTTTCTGTTGCTCCTTTAATCCTCTTATTTCATTTTTTCCGGCTCAGTCTGCCTCTCTCCACGTGCCTCCTTCCATATTCTCACTTTACAGACATTGACGCCGACCCTCGCCCTTTCCCTTGTCTTTCACGGTCTGTCTTAAACTTCTGGCTCGGTCTCTCTTTCTGTCCCCCTCTCTCTATCAGTTCCTGTCACCGTCTTTATGCCGATGCCTCTCTCTCTCTCTTGCACCAGTCGGGCCCCGAGTTACACGAGGGAAAAGCGTACAAGGGAATGACTGCCTGTTTCCTTTCCTCTTTTCCCCAGCTCCTGCTTTGACATTACTTATGATTAAAGTTATTGTAAGGAGGCTCAATCTGCACTCACCTCACCTGATTGGATTACGGGGAGAAATCTGAGGAGGCGGAGAAGCTGCTGTAAGTGAAATGGCCTATTAATAATGCTTAATTTCTGCTGGCTGCTATGGCTCAGCTTGGCCATAACGTCAGCTTTCTAAGGCAGTAAAGCAACAGCGGGGGTGGTGGTGGCTAGGGGGGCAATTAAGGCACGGTGTATATGTGGTTATTTCTGAAATCTGGAGCAGTGTCATTTCTGGCTGACCCTGCATCCACCCTGCAGGGGTTTGCTTGGCTTCTGCATAATACATGTCCACTATCATTATTCAGAACGTGCCCAGCTGTTGTTATTACATCTCGTGACCTTTCGCGGTGCCTCCAAGCAAGTGTCAGGACTAACAGTCTCTGCACCTCCTGTCCCGGTTAACAGAGAGCCGTAACGTGAATCGAGACAGACAGAAAGGGAGGGAAAAAGGGAGAGCTGGTGACAGAGGGAGACATAGAGAGAGCGTCGGCTGATGTGCTGAACATTGTGTTCCTCGTCTTTTATCTCTCATCCATGTGGTTGTTTCCAGTCAACATCAAAGTGTTTGCGCCGTGTTTTGCAGTAGGTGTCAGTGTGACTACATAATGAAGAACTCGGACTCTGGCGTGGACCTGGTGTTGTCCAGCGGAGGGCAGATGAGGTCCAGCCGGTCCACAATGCACAGAACCTAGCCCTTGCCGTCACTACAGCTCAATATTTTCATGCCGTGAGTGGCTTGGTTGACAGGTCATTCTTCTACATTCTTTTTAGCAGATATCTAATAGTGTCTTCAGTATATATGTAGGAGTCAGGATTTCTTCATTTTCATTACAGTAGGTGTAATGTCGTGTCACGGGCACTTGACGAGGATATCTGCAGCATTGACCGAATCTCGCTAAATCTCAGTCTCAATTTTTGAGATTTGTATCTGTCGGAGGCGGAGAACTGGATGAATCCTTGTCATCGCCTTTTTTTTTCCACATATTTCCCTCGTTTCATATCAGTCCAGGCAGGGCAGGCCTATGGCGCTGACCCTGACAGATCCAGCCAAGCCAAACTTTCCTCAGTCAAACATACACAGTAGCGGAGATTCTCTGGCTGATCCCCTCTACTGGAAATGAATGAATGGACTGTGACTCACTGATCGTGCTGCTCACCGAACGCCTGGTTACTGTCAGAATAGATGTTATAATGCCTACTATACAGTAAGCAGCAACAGCATCCTAGACAAAGGATTATATCCAATTGCTACTTAGAGTCTAAATTTCCAGCACCGTTGAAAATTGATACGGCTTGGTGTTCTTAATTGGAAATCAGGTAAATTCCTAGCTAATAAAATGCTTTTTTCAGGAAATCATAATGACTCCCACTCGTTGTCATAACGTCCCAGAATCAACTAAATTTCCATTTTTACTAGACTTCACCTTTTTTCTTTTCTTTCTTTCTTTCTTTTTTTTTTTTTACAGAAAAGCCTCAAGAAATAACTTCTGTGGTAAAACAGTTTACAGCCTTAATCTGCTGAAAACAAAGATTTTTTCTCATAAGATTTATCTCTTTTCTGGCTAAAACAATATAATAGGATTCAATAAGAATTGCAATGATAATCGGTAGCAGATACAGAATTGATAAAACCTGAATGATACCCAAGCCTAATCCCTCATTTGCAAAAATGGCAGAAATGTAACCCACAAAAAAAAAAAAAAAAAAAAATCACAGCTACCATTTCCCTCTTAAATCCTGAGCAAAACACATTTCATTCAACCCTGCTCAGCCCACACCGTTATTACATTCCCTCAAAACACAGACGTACACACACACACACAGAGGCTCCCGGCTCCTTGGTATACACCTTATAAATATGCAAATTTCACACTTTCTGTTTCTAGAGAGGGCAAATAATGACAAAAGCAGCTGTCAGGGGAATCCAATTACAAAAATAGAGCTGATAAAATGAATAGTCATTGTAAGAATAGCAAGTAATCACGGGTTGGTAAAACACACACACACACACACACACACATATATACATACAGGGGACTGTCACTGATACCGGTTGACAGAAGCATAAAGAACTATTTCTTCAGCTGCGAGTACAACTTACCATTATCCTTTCTACTTCACCCACACAGGAACAAATGCAGTGCGATCATCTGTCTTCCGAACCACGCTACCAAACACACACACACACACACACACACACACACAAATAAATATACAGTTTGGGCAGACAGAGAAAAATAGAGACAAAAAGCAATTTATAATACTGTCACACATATGTGGTTTACAGAAGGCACAAGGGCTGCGTGAAGTTATTATCTCATTCTTGTTTTACATCCCCACTATTCCACTTCCAGAGGTGGAGGAAACCAAAATGTCATCGCGGGGAGACAAATGCCAACGCTGTACAGTCTTGTTTAATATAACAAACCTCACAAACGCATATGACGACGAGCTTGAGGCCGAGGTGCATACAGTCCTAAAAGAGCAAATTTGGAAAAGAGACGAAATCCAGACTGCCTAAACTCAGACCGCAGATCATCTTTTTATCTCACTCACCACTTCAAATAAAGCTTGTAGAAGACAAGATACCTCTTACTTTCCAGCTACATGGGTGTGTGTATCAGGGATTAAGGAGTGCTGTGTGACAAAGCACCAGAGAGCCATCAGATGGATAAACTTAGTCCTGGGGGAGATTAGACCACTGGTCAACTTTGCTTTTAAGCGAGAAAAAGGATAAACATCATCATTCACGTGTCGGGTAGACTGTTTGCTCTGGTGCTCACAATGCTTACAGTTGCGCATACGTTATGTCGAGCGACTGCTGGTAACTATCTCCAAAATAAAAAAAAGGGGGATTTGAAATTTAGCAGCTCGAAAGCTAAAGGATAAGACACACATTCCATGTCTGTTCTTTTTTATCCTGCACTGACATTTCTGGCAAGATGCGTTCAAACTGACCTGGAGTGTCTTGGATATTTCATTATTTGTTTCCTTACTTCTGAGGATCCTGAACCAAGCAAAGATAGAAGATTTGTAGAGCAGTGTGAGTTTAATTAAGTGTTCAGTTCAGTTATGTAATTTCACGTTAAGTCGTTTTTAAAGAATGCAAACAAGTTGACAAAAGACTAATGAAAGAATGTGGAAAAATATGACAATTACCAGCTAGTTAGATGCTGAGAGAGTGTCCATGGACATTTAAATAGTTATACACTACAGTGTATTACAAAAAATGTATAAACACAAACATTCTTCTGATAAAAAAAAATAAGGCTTTTTACTTTGCAACATCCATGTCATGTCATGTAATGTCTTTCTTTCACACATGCATGCTTTCTTAACCAAATGCACACTAATGTTAGCAAGTTAGTTGGTGTCTTAATTGTTCAACAGGTAAGTAATGGACCATTTGCCTAAAAAACCTGATTTCTCATTCTTGTAACAAGACTCCTGTCAACTCTGTGGATGGAGGCTGCGATTGTTTCTGAGCTCTGTTTTTTTTTGTTTTTTTGAGAAAAGTAAATCCTGCAGACAGACAGAGAGACAGAGAGACAGACACACAGACACACAGACAGACACACAGACAGACAGGTGGTCTTGGAGGTCAGTCAGTCCATGACCAGACAGGAGTCAAAGGTTATTACTAATATGATAATTGGAACTGACTGACAGACGAGGAGGGGAGACAGGCAGGGGGGCTGATAGCTTCACTGTCCCGCTGTGGAAAATAATACCAGGAGACGTTGGTCTGACTGTGATTCAGCACTCAGTCCGTGTAATGATGACTGATGCTTCAAACAGGCTGCTGACTCATCAGTCTTCTTCAGTGTCTTGTGCCATTAGCGGGCCTCAGCCCGCCTGGTGTGCTCTGCCCCTGATGAGCGCTGATCAGAGGTAGACTAACATGGATGCCATGCTCCTGTGAATCACTGATTGCCCTACATTTGTTTAACACATTCTCCGTCTAATTAAAGTCAACTGTGGCCCTGCATCCCCCTATACAGACAGTCACACACACACACACACACACGCTAATATGCTCTATTAATGAAACATGAGCTTCACCCGCCCCATTGAGCCCTCTCTCACTTAGCCAGTGGAAGTGCTGGTCTATGAGGTGGACTGCCCCTCTATTCGCAGCCAGAGGCATCGCCAGTGGTGAAGTGCTGGTCTATGAGGTGGAGCTGCTGCGCAACACACACACGCACACAATCACACACACACACACACACACACACACACACACACACACACACACACACACACACACACACACACAAACTGTTATAGTGAACAACTCACGTCATCCCTTTCTCTACTCGGCTGACCTTCACTTTAGTCAACAGATAGATAAAAAGAAACCTTGAGAGCCTGGTGAAGAAGAAGAAGCGCTACTACTTGGTCTCTAAGAACCTAAATCGCAGTTGAAAGAACCTCTTATTTCTTTCTCACATGCACACAAGATAAAAAAAGCCTGTGTATCATTTATATCAATTGCATTATATTTACAGTGCAAGTCCCTATTTAGGTAAAGCTACCAGGAGTCAGTAACATCGGCCAACAGTCGGCCAATTGATCTCCATATTTCCCACTTTAATAATTAATTAATTGTAAAGTTTCTTTTGGTATTGGAACAAGATGCCAGGACTACAACAATATCAAAGGAGTGGTCTGACATTTTGGAAAATAAGTTTATTCGCTCTCTTGCTGAGAGTTAGATGTGAAGATCGATACCAGCCTCATGCCTGTATGCATATGTTAGCTTTGCTTAGCATAAACACTGGAAAAAAGGGGGAAAACAACTAGTCGGGGTCTGTCCAAACAAAATGAGGCTAGCTGTTTCCCCCCGTGTCCAATCTTTCTGCCAAGGTAAGCTAACCGTCTCCTAACTGTAGCTTCATATTTGGTGGACCAACATGAAAGTGGTACCAATCTTCTCATCTAACTGTGGGCAAGAACGTCTATATCACAATATGTCAAA